>NW_027650841.1:0-40091 GCF_965287045.1 Carcharhinus amblyrhynchos
CTGTGTCAGTGCCGGGCAGGGGGATTCCCTCACCGTGTCAGTGCCGGGCAGGGGGGGGATTCCCTCACCGTGTCAGTGCCGGGCAGGGGGGGATTCCCTCACCGTGTCAGTGCCGGGCAGGGGGGGGATTCCCTCACCGTGTCAGTGCCGGGCAGGGGGGATTCCCTCGCCGGGGTCAGGCCGGCAGGGGAGGATTCCCTCACCGTGTCAGTGCCGGGCAGGGGGGATTCCCGCGCTGTGTCAGTGCCGGGCAGGGGGATTCCCTCGCCGTGTCAGTGCCGGGCAGGGGGGGATTCCCTCACCGTGTCAGTGCCGGGCGGGGGGATTCCCTCACCGTGTCAGTGCCGGGCAGGGGGGGGATTCCCTCACCGTGTCAGTGCCGGGCAGGGGGGATTCCCTCACCGTGTCAGTGCCGGGCAGGGGGGATTCCCTCGCCGTGTCAGCACCGGGCAGGGGGGGATTCCCTCACCGTGTCAGTGCCGGGCAGGGGGGATTCCCTCACCGTGTCAGTGCCGGGCAGGGGGGGATTCCCTCGCCGTGTCAGCACCGGGCAGGGGGGGGATTCCCTCACCGTGTCAGCACCGGGCAGGGGGGGGATTCCCTCACCGTGTCAGTGCCGGGCAGGGGGGATTCCCTCGCCGGGCAGGGGGGGATTCCCTCACCGTGTCAGTGCCGGGCAGGGGGGGATTCCCTCACCGTGTCAGCACCGGGCAGGGGGGGATTCCCTCACCGTGTCAGTGCCGGGCAGGGGGGGATTCCCTCACCGTGTCAGCACCGGGCAGGGGGGGGATTCCCTCACCGTGTCAGTGCCGGGCAGGGGGGGATTCCCTCACCGTGTCAGCACCGGGCAGGGGGGGATTCCCTCGCCGTGTCAGTGCCGGGCAGGGGGGGGATTCCCTCACCGTGTCAGCACCGGGCGGGGGGGGATTCCCTCACCGTGTCAGTGCCGGGCAGGGGGGGATTCCCTCACCGTGTCAGCACCGGGCAGGGGGGGATTCCCTCACCGTGTCAGTGCCGGGCAGGGGGGGATTCCCTCACCGTGTCAGTGCCGGGCAGGGGGGGATTCCCTCACCGTGTCAGTGCCGGGCAGGGGTGCGCAGGGGGATTCCCGCGCTGGGCAGGGGGGTGATTCCCTCGCCGTGTCAAACCTCCGGGCGACCGGCCCAATAACCACAAGGTCGCTTCCACAGCGATTCCCAAACCCGTTACCTCTACAGGGGCCCAACCCACCCAAACCCACAGATCTTTGGGACACTGAGGGGACAGTTTGACATGGCCAATCCATGCCCCATAGTGCCAAGTCTCACCGTACCAGGGCAAAGCCCAGCAGGTTTATTCGGTACCTATCGGAGCGTTGTCCCTTCATCGGCTGAGGGGTGGGTGAGGGGGAGCTCTGTTCACAACAGGGGCACAGAGAGAGAGAGAGAAACTCTATCTACACAATAATGGCTGGGATGAGAGACTTTACAGGCAACCAAATGGAAAAAGGTACGGGCAGAGTGAGTGGCGAGAGGGGGTAAAGAGACGTGCATTGGCTCCAGTTAGGGAGGTTTTGCAAGTGGTGGTGGGGGTGTGGGGGTGACACACACTGCGACGTGACCCCAAGGCCCCAGGTGAGGCCATCCCCATGTGTGCGGAACTCGGCTCTCGGTCTCTGCCCAGCTGTTCAGTCCCACTCCCGGGTGGCAAAGTGGGTTAGCACTGCTGCCTCACAGCGCCAGGGACACGGGTTCGATTCCCGGGGCACGGTGACACAGTGGGTTAGCGCTGCTGTCTCACAGCGCCAGGGACCCGGGTTCAATTCCCGGGGGCACGGTGACACAGTGGGTTAGCACTGCTGTCTCACAGCGCCAGGGACCCGGGTTCGATTCCCGGGGGCACGGTGACACAGTGGGTTAGCGCTGCTGTCTCACAGCGCCAGGGACCGGGTTCGATTCCCGGGGGCACGGTGACACAGTGGGTTAGCACTGCTGTCTCACAGCGCCAGGGACCTGGGTTCGATTCCCGGGGGCACGGTGACACAGTAGGTTAGCACTGCTGTCTCACAGCGCCAGGGACCCGGGTTCGATTCCCGGGGGGCACAGTGACACAGTGGGTTAACACTGCTGCCTCACAGCGCCAGGGACCCGGGTTCGATTCCCGGGGACACGGTGACACAGTGGGTTAGCGCTGCTGTCTCACAGTGCCAGGGACCCGGGTTCGATTCCCCGAGGGCACGGTGACACAGTGGGTTAACACTGCTGTCTCACAGCGCCAGGGACCCGGGTTCGATTCCCGGGGGGGACACGGTGACACAGTGGGTTAACACTGCTGTCTCACAGCGCCAGGGACCCGGGTTCGATTCCTGGGGGGCACGGTGACACAGTGGGTTAGCACTGCTGTCTCACAGCGCCAGGGACCCGGGTTCGATTCCCCGGGGGCACGGTGACACAGTGGGTTAGCACTGCTGTCTCACAGCGCCAGGGAACCGGGTTCGATTCCCGGGGGGGGCACGGTGACACAGTGGGTTAACACTGCTGTCTCACAGTGCCAGGGACCCGGGTTCGATTCCCGGGGGCACGGTGACACAGTGGGTTAGCGCTGCTGTCTCACAGTGCCAGGGACCCGGGTTCGATTCCCGGGGGCACAGTGACACAGTGGGTTAGCACTGCTGTCTCACAGTGCCAGGGACCCGGGTTCGATTCCCGGGGGCACAGTGACACAGTGGGTTAACACTGCTGTCTCACAGCGCCAGGGACCCGGGTTCGATTCCCGGGGGGGGACACGGTGACACAGTGGGTTAGCACTGCTGCCTCACAGAGCCAGGGACCCGGGCTCGATTCCCCGGCAGCACGGTGACACAGTGGGTTAGCACTGCTGTCTCACAGCGCCAGGGACCCGGGTTCGATTCCTGGGGGGCACGGTGACACAGTGGGTTAGCACTGCTGTCTCACAACGCCAGGGACCCGGGTTCGATTCCGGGGGCACGGTGACACAGTGGGTTAGCACTGCTGTCTCACAGCGCCAGGGACCCGGGTTCGATTCCCGGGGGGGCACGGTGACACAGTGGGTTAACACTGCTGTCTCACAGCGCCAGGGACCCGGGTTCGATTCCCGGGGGGCACTGTGACACAGTGGGTTAGCACTGCTGTCTCACAGCGCCAGGGGCCCGGGTTCGATTCCCCGAGGGCACGGTGACACAGTGGGTTAACACTGCTGTCTCACAGCGCCAGGGACCCGGGTTCGATTCCCGGGGGGGGACACGGTGACTCAGTGGGTTAGCACTGCTGTCTCACAGCGCCAGGGACCCGGGTTTGATTCCCCGGGGACACGGTGACACAGTGGGTTAACACTGCTGTCTCACAGCGCCAGGGACCCGGGTTCGATTCCTGGGGGGCACGGTGACACAGTGGGTTAGCACTGCTGTCTCACAGCGCCAGGGACCCGGGTTCGATTCCCGGGGGGGGCACGGTGACACAGTGGGTTAGCACTGCTGTCTCACAGCGCCAGGGAACCGGGTTCGATTCCCGGGGGGGGCACGGTGACACAGTGGGTTAACACTGCTGTCTCACAGCGCCAGGGACCCGGGTTCGATTCCCGGGGGCACGGTGACACAGTGGGGTTAGCGCTGCTGTCTCACAGCGCCAGGGACCCGGGTTCGATTCCCCGGGGGCACGGTGACACAGTGGGTTAGCACTGCTGTCTCACAGCGCCAGGGACCCGGGTTCGATTCCCCGAGGGCACGGTGACACAGTGGGTTAACACTGCTGTCTCACAGCGCCAGGGACCCGGGTTCGATTCCCGGGGGGGGACACAGTGACACAGTGGGTTAACACTGCTGTCTCACAGCGCCAGGGACCCGGGTTCGATTCCTGGGGGGCACGGTGACACAGTGGGTTAACACTGCTGTCTCACAGCGCCAGGGACCCGGGTTCGATTCCCGGGGGGCACGGTGACACAGTGGGTTAGCACTGCTGCCTCACAGCGCCAGGGACCCAGGTTCGATTCCCGGGGACACGGTGACACAGTGGGTTAGCACTGCTGTCTCACAGCGCCAGGGACCCGGGTTCGATTCCCCGAGGGCACGGTGACACAGTGGGTTAGCACTGCTGTCTCACAGCGCCAGGGACCCGGGTTCGATTCCCCGAGGGCACGGTGACACAGTGGGTTAACACTGCTGTCTCACAGCGCCAGGGACCCGGGTTCGATTCCCGGGGGGGGACACGGTGACACAGTGGGTTAGCACTGCTGTCTCACAGCGCCAGGGACCCGGGTTTGATTCCCCGGGGACACGGTGACACAGTGGGTTAACACTGCTGTCTCACAGCGCCAGGGACCCGGGTTCGATTCCTGGGGGGCACGGTGACACAGTGGGTTAGCACTGCTGTCTCACAGCGCCAGGGACCCGGGTTCGATTCCCGGGGGGGCACGGTGACACAGTGGTTAACACTGCTGTCTCACAGCGCCAGGGACCCGGGTTCGATTCCTGGGGGGCACGGTGACACAGTGGGTTAGCACTGCTGTCTCACAGCGCCAGGGACCCGGGTTCGATTCCCCGGGGGCACGGTGACACAGTGGGTTAGCACTGTTGTCTCACAGCGCCAGGGAACCGGGTTCGATTCCCGGGGGGGGCACGGTGACACAGTGGGTTCACACTGCTGTCTCACAGCGCCAGGGACCCGGGTTCGATTCCCGGGGGGCACGGTGACACAGTGGGTTAGCGCTGCTGTCTCAGGGCGCCAGGGACCCGGGTTCGATTCCCGGGGGCACGGTGACACAGTGGGTTAGCACTGCTGTCTCACAGCGCCAGGGACCCGGGTTCGATTCCTGGGGGGCACGGTGACACAGTGGGTTAGCGCTGCTGTCTCAGGGCGCCAGGGACCCGGGTTCGATTCCTGGGGGGCACGGTGACACAGTGGGTTAGCACTGCTGTCTCACAGCGCCAGGGACCCGGGTTCGATTCCCGGGGGACACGGTGACACAGTGGGTTAGCACTGCTGCCTCTCAGCGCCAGGGACCCGGGTTCGATTCCCGGGGGCACGGTGACACAGTGGGTTAGCACTGCTGCCTCTCAGCGCCAGGGACCCGGGTTCGATTCCCGGGGGCACGGTGACACAGTGGGTTAGCGCTGCTGTCTCACAGCGCCAGGGACCCGGGTTCGATTCCCGGGGGGGGCACGGTGACACAGTGGGTTAGCACTGCTGTCTCACAGCGCCAGGGACCCGGGTTCGATTCCCGGGGGCACGGTGACACAGTGGGTTAACACTGCTGCCTCTCAGCGCCAGGGACCCGGGTTCGATTCCCGGGGGCACGGTGACACAGTGGGTTAGCGCTGCTGTCTCACAGCGCCAGGGACCCGGGTTCGATTCCCGGGGGCACGGTGACACAGTGGGTTAGCACTGCTGCCTCTCAGCGCCAGGGACCCGGGTTCGATTCCCGGGGGCACGGTGACACAGTGGGTTAGCACTGCTGCCTCTCAGCGCCAGGGACCCGGGTTCGATTCCCGGGGGCACGGTGACACAGTGGGTTAGCACTGCTGCCTCTCAGCGCCAGGGACCCGGGTTCGATTCCAGGGGGCACGGTGACACAGTGGGTTAGCACTGCTGTCTCACAGCGCCAGGGACCTGGGTTCGATTCCCGGGGGGGCACGGTGACACAGTGGGTTAACACTGCTGTCTCACAGCGCCAGGGACCCGGGTTCGATTCCCTGGGGGCACGGTGACACAGTGGGTTAACACTGCTGTCTCACAGCGCCAGGGAACCGGGTTCGATTCCCGGGGGGGGCACGGTGACACAGTGGGTTAACACTGCTGTCTCACAGCGCCAGGGACCCGGGTTCGATTCCCGGGGGCACGGTGACACAGTGGGTTAGCGCTGCTGTCTCACAGCGCCAGGGACCTGGGTTCGATTCCCGGGGGCACGGTGACACAGTGGGTTAACACTGCTGTCTCACAGTGCCAGGGACCCGGGTTCGATTCCCGGGGGCACGGTGACACAGTGGGTTAGCACTGCTGTCTCACAGCGCCAGGGACCCGGGTTCGATTCCCGGGGGCACGGTGACACAGTGGGTTAGCACTGCTGCCTCACAGAGCCAGGGACCCGGGTTCGATTCCCGGGGGCACGGTGACACAGTGGGTTAACACTGCTGCCTCACAGCGCCAGGGACCCGGGTTCGATTCCCCGGGGGGCACAGTGACACAGTGGGTTAACACTGCTGTCTCACAGCGCCAGGGACCCGGGTTTGATTCCTGGGGGGCACGGTGACACAGTGGGTTAGCACTGCTGTCTCACAGAGCCAGGGACCCGGGTTCGATTCCTGGGGGCACGGTGACACAGTGGGTTAACACTGCTGTCTTACAGCGCCAGGGACCCGGGTTCGATTCCCCGGGGGCACGGTGACACAGTGGGTTAACACTGCTGTCTCACAGCGCCAGGGACCCGGGTTCGATTCCCCGAGGGCACGGTGACACAGTGGGTTAACACTGCTGTCTCACAGCGCCAGGGACCCGGGTTCGATTCCCGGGGGGGGACACAGTGACACAGTGGGTTAACACTGCTGTCTCACAGCGCCAGGGACCCGGGTTCGATTCCTGGGGGGCACGGTGACACAGTGGGTTAGCACTGCTGTCTCACAGCGCCAGGGACCCGGGTTCGATTCCCGGGGGGGCACGGTGACACAGTGGGTTAGCACTGCTGTCTCACAGTGCCAGGGACCCGGGTTCGATTCCCGGGGACACGGTGACACAGTGGGTTAACACTGCTGTCTCACAGCGCCAGGGACCCGGGTTCAATTCCCGGGGGGCACGGTGACACAGTGGGTTAGCACTGCTGCCTCACAGCGCCAGGGACCCAGGTTCGATTCCCGGGGACACGGTGACACAGTGGGTTAGCACTGCTGTCTCACAGCGCCAGGGACCCGGGTTCGATTCCCCGAGGGCACGGTGACACAGTGGGTTAGCACTGCTGTCTCACAGCGCAAGGGACCCGGGTTCGATTCCCCGAGGGCACGGTGACACAGTGGGTTAACACTGCTGTCTCACAGCGCCAGGGACCCGGGTTCGATTCCCCGAGGGCACGGTGACACAGTGGGTTAACACTGCTGTCTCACAGCGCCAGGGACCCGGGTTCGATTCCCGGGGGGGGACACAGTGACACAGTGGGTTAACACTGCTGTCTCACAGCGCCAGGGACCCGGGTTCGATTCCTGGGGGGCACGGTGACACAGTGGGTTAGCACTGCTGTCTCACAGCGCCAGGGACCCGGGTTCGATTCCCGGGGGCACGGTGACACAGTGGGTTAGCACTGCTGTCTCACAGCGCCAGGGACCCGGGTTCGATTCCCGGGGGGGGCACGGTGACACAGTGGGTTAACACTGCTGTCTCACAGCGCCAGGGACCCGGGTTCGATTCCCGGGGGGCACGGTGACACAGTGGGTTAGCACTGCTGCCTCACAGCGCCAGGGACCCAGGTTCGATTCCCGGGGACACGGTGACACAGTGGGTTAGCACTGCTGTCTCACAGCGCCAGGGACCCGGGTTCGATTCCCCGAGGGCACGGTGACACAGTGGGTTAGCACTGCTGTCTCACAGCGCCAGGGACCCGGGTTCGATTCCCCGAGGGCACGGTGACACAGTGGGTTAACACTGCTGTCTCACAGCGCCAGGGACCCGGGTTCGATTCCCGGGGGGGGACACGGTGACACAGTGGGTTAGCACTGCTGTCTCACAGCGCCAGGGACCCGGGTTTGATTCCCCGGGGACACGGTGACACAGTGGGTTAACACTGCTGTCTCACAGCGCCAGGAACCCGGGTTCGATTCCCGGGGGGCACGGTGACACAGTGGGTTAGCACTGCTGTCTCACAGCGCCAGGGACCCGGGTTCGATTCCTGGGGGGCACGGTGACACAGTGGGTTAGCACTGCTGTCTCACAGCGCCAGGGACCCGGGTTCGATTCCCGGGGGGGGCACGGTGACACAGTGGGTTAACACTGCTGTCTCACAGCGCCAGGGACCCGGGTTCGATTCCTGGGGGGCACGGTGACACAGTGGGTTAGCACTGCTGTCTCACAGCGCCAGGGAACCGGGTTCGATTCCCCGGGGGCACGGTGACACAGTGGGTTAGCACTGTTGTCTCACAGCGCCAGGGAACCGGGTTCGATTCCCGGGGGGGGCACGGTGACACAGTGGGTTCACACTGCTGTCTCACAGCGCCAGGGACCCGGGTTCGATTCCCGGGGGGCACGGTGACACAGTGGGTTAGCGCTGCTGTCTCAGGGCGCCAGGGACCCGGGTTCGATTCCCGGGGGCACGGTGACACAGTGGGTTAGCACTGCTGTCTCACAGCGCCAGGGACCCGGGTTCGATTCCTGGGGGGCACGGTGACACAGTGGGTTAGCGCTGCTGTCTCAGGGCGCCAGGGACCCGGGTTCGATTCCTGGGGGGCACGGTGACACAGTGGGTTAGCACTGCTGTCTCACAGCGCCAGGGACCCGGGTTCGATTCCCGGGGGCACGGTGACACAGTGGGTTAGCACTGCTGCCTCACAGCACCAGGGACCCGGGTTCGATTCCCGGGGGCACGGTGACACAGTGGGTTAACACTGCTGTCTCACAGAGCCAGGGACCCGGGTTCGATTCCCGGGTGACACGGTGACACAGTGGGTTAGCACTGCTGCCTCTCAGCGCCAGGGACCCGGGTTCGATTCCCGGGGGCACGGTGACACAGTGGGTTAGCACTGCTGCCTCTCAGCGCCAGGGACCCGGGTTCGATTCCCGGGGGCACGGTGACACAGTGGGTTAGCGCTGCTGTCTCACAGCGCCAGGGACCCGGGTTCGATTCCCGGGGGGGGCACGGTGACACAGTGGGTTAGCACTGCTGTCTCACAGCGCCAGGGACCCGGGTTCGATTCCCGGGGGCACGGTGACACAGTGGGTTAACACTGCTGCCTCTCAGCGCCAGGGACCCGGGTTCGATTCCCGGGGGCACGGTGACACAGTGGGTTAGCGCTGCTGTCTCACAGCGCCAGGGACCCGGGTTCGATTCCCGGGGGCACGGTGACACAGTGGGTTAGCACTGCTGCCTCTCAGCGCCAGGGACCCGGGTTCGATTCCCGGGGGCACGGTGACACAGTGGGTTAGCACTGCTGCCTCTCAGCGCCAGGGACCCGGGTTCGATTCCCGGGGGCACGGTGACACAGTGGGTTAGCACTGCTGCCTCTCAGCGCCAGGGACCCGGGTTCGATTCCCGGGGGCACGGTGACACAGTGGGTTAGCACTGCTGTCTCACAGCGCCAGGGACCTGGGTTCGATTCCCGGGGGCACGGTGACACAGTGGGTTAGCGCTGCTGTCTCACAGCGCCAGGGACCCGGGTTCGATTCCCCGGGGGCACGGTGACACAGTGGGTTAGCACTGCTGTCTCACAGCGCCAGGGACCTGGGTTCGATTCCCGGGGGGGCACGGTGACACAGTGGGTTAACACTGCTGTCTCACAGCGCCAGGGACCCGGGTTCGATTCCCTGGGGGCACGGTGACACAGTGGGTTAACACTGCTGTCTCACAGCGCCAGGGACCCGGGTTCGATTCCTGGGGGGCACGGTGACACAGTGGGTTAGCACTGCTGTCTCACAGCGCCAGGGACCCGGGTTCGATTCCCCGGGGGCACGGTGACACAGTGGGTTAGCACTGCTGTCTCACAGAGCCAGGGACCCGGGTTCGATTCCCGGGGGGCACGGTGACACAGTGGGTTAGCACTGCTGTCTCACAGCTCCAGGGACCCGGGTTCGATTCCCCGGCAGCACGGTGACACAGTGGGTTAGCACTGCTGTCTCACAGCGCCAGGGAACCGGGTTCGATTCCCGGGGGGGGGCACGGTGACACAGTGGGTTAGCGCTGCTGTCTCACAGCGCCAGGGACCCGGGTTCGATTCCCAGGGGCACGGTGACACAGTGGGTTAGCACTGCTGTCTCACAGCGCCAGGGACCCGGGTTCGATTCCCGGGGGCACGGTGACACAGTGGGTTAGCGCTGCTGTCTCACAGCGCCAGGGACCTGGGTTCGATTCCCGGGGGCACGGTGACACAGTGGGTTAACACTGCTGTCTCACAGTGCCAGGGACCCGGGTTCGATTCCCGGGGGCACGGTGACACAGTGGGTTAGCACTGCTGTCTCACAGCGCCAGGGACCCGGGTTCGATTCCCGGGGGCACGGTGACACAGTGGGTTAGCGCTGCTGTCTCACAGCGCCAGGGACCCGGGTTCGATTCCCGGGGACACGGTGACACAGTGGGTTAACTCTGCTGTCTCACAGCGCCAGGGACCCGGGTTCGATTCCCGGGGGCACGGTGACACAGTGGGTTAGCACTGCTGTCTCACAGCGCCAGGGACCCGGGTTCGATTCCCCGGGGGGCACGGTGACACAGTGGGTTAGCGCTGCTGTCTCACAGCGCCAGGGACCCGGGTTCGTTTCCCGGGGGGCACGGTGACACAGTGGGTTAGCACTGCTGTCTCACAGCGCCAGGGACCCGGGTTCGATTCCCGGGGGGGGACACGGTGACACAGTGGGTTAACACTGCTGTCTCACAGCGCCAGGGACCCGGGTTCGATTCCCGGGGGCACGGTGACACAGTGGGTTAGCACTGCTGCCTCACAGAGCCAGGGACCCGGGTTCGATTCCCGGGGGCACGGTGACACAGTGGGTTAGCACTGCTGCCTCACAGAGCCAGGGACCCGGGTTCGATTCCCGGGGGCACGGTGACACAGTGGGTTAACACTGCTGCCTCACAGCGCCAGGGACCCGGGTTCGATTCCCCGGGGGGCACAGTGACACAGTGGGTTAACACTGCTGTCTCACAGCGCCAGGGACCCGGGTTTGATTCCTGGGGGGCACGGTGACACAGTGGGTTAGCACTGCTGTCTCACAGAGCCAGGGACCCGGGTTCGATTCCCGGGGGCACGGTGACACAGTGGGTTAACACTGCTGTCTTACAGCGCCAGGGACCCGGGTTCGATTCCCCGGGGGCACGGTGACACAGTGGGTTAACACTGCTGTCTCACAGAGCCAGGGACCCGGGTTCGATTCCCGGGGGCACGGTGACACAGTGGGTTAACACTGCTGTCTCACAGCGCCAGGGACCCGGGTTCGATTCCCCGGGGGCACGGTGACACAGTGGGTTAACACTGCTGTCTCACAGCGCCAGGGACCCGGGTTCGATTCCCCGGGGGCACGGTGACACAGTGGGTTAACACTGCTGTCTCACAGTGCCAGGGACCCGGGTTCGATTCCCGGGGGGGACACGGTGACACAGTGGGTTAACACTGCTGTCTCACAGAGCCAGGGACCCGGGTTCGATTCCCGGGGGCACGGTGACACAGTGGGTTAACACTGCTGTCTCACAGCGCCAGGGACCCGGGTTCGATTCCCGGGGGCACGGTGACACAGTGGGTAAACCTCCCTGCATAGCCTTAGCAAATTTACCCCCCAGGATATTGGTCCCCCTCTGATTCAGGTGTAGACCATCACTCTTATAGAGGTCCCACCTTCCCCAGAACGAGCCCCAATTGCTCAAGTACCTGAACCCCTCCCTCCTGCACCATCCCCTCAGCCACGAGTTCAAACTTTCCCCCTCTCTATTCCTCTCTAAACTATCCCGTGGCACAGGCAAGAGTCCGGAGATAACCACTCTATCAGACTTGGCCTTTAGTTTCCACCCCAACTCCATAAATCTCTGCTTAATATCCCCTTCCCTTAACCTCCCTATGTCATGTGTCCCCACATGACCTATAACTTGGGGTTGACCTCCCTCTCCCCTAAGAGTCCTGAATACCCTGTCCGACACATCCCGGACCCCAGCCCCTGGGAGGCAACACACCAGCCCTGAGTCCCTACCATTACTTCCAACTCTCCTACCCGTCCCCCTAACTGTGGAGTCCCCAATCACCAGGCCCAATCTCTTACCCCTAACCACCTGAGCCTTCACACTAGGCTCACCCCCAGAGACCTGCTCCCTTTGGCTATCTCCAGTTGATTCTTCCTCAACTGTAGCCTCCAGGACCGAAAACCTATTTTGGAGGGGAACAGCCCCAGGGGATTGTCCCCCCAATTGCTTCTTTCCCCTCTTCCCGGCAGTGACCCAAGACTCATTTCTAGGAGTGACTATCTCCTTATAACTCCTATCGATGTCCTCCTCCACGGAGATTCGCCCCGCAGAGATTCACCCTGCGGAATTCCCTGCGGAATTCCCTGCGGAGATTCGCCCTGCGGAAATCCCTGCGGAGATTCGCCCCCGCGGAGATTCGCCCCGCGGAGATTCGCCCCGCGGAGATTCGCCCCGCGGAGATTCGCCCCGCGGAAATCCCCGCGGAGATTCGCCCTGCGGAAATCCCCGCGGAGATTCGCCCTGCGGAAATCCCCGCGGAGATTCGCCCTGCGGAAATCCCCGCGGAGATTCGCCCTGCGGAAATCCCCGCGGAGATTCGCCCTGCGGAAATCCCCGCGGAGATTCGCCCTGCGGAAATCCCCGCGGAGATTCGCCCTGCGGAAATCCCCGCGGAGATTCGCCCTGCGGAAATCCCCCCTGCGGAAATCCCCCCTGCGGAAATCCCCCCTGCGGAAATCCCCCCTGCGGAAATCCCCCCTGCGGAGATTCGCCCTGCGGAGTTTCGCCCTGCGGAAATCCCCGCGGAGATTCGCCCTGCGGAAATCCCCGCGGAGATTCGCCCTGCGGAAATCCCCGTGGAGATTCGCCCTGCGGAAATCCCCGCGGAGATTCGCCCTGCGGAAATCCCCGCGGAGATTCGCCCTGCGGAAATCCCCGCGGAGATTCGCCCTGCGGAAATCCCCGCGGAGATTCGCCCTGCGGAAATCCCCGCGGAGATTCGCCCTGCGGAGATTGTGTTTGGTACAAACTTAATGGACCGACCGGCCTCTTCTGCACTGGTGGTGGGGTGGGGTTGGGTGGGATGTGGTGGTGGTGGGGTGGGGCTGGGTGGGGAGGGGGGTGGTTCGATGACTCGGTGACAGGGGCAGGCATGTTGCGGTTTCTGATCGACGGGAATTAAGGGGGACGGGGGGAGCGGGAACTGATCCATTCTCAGATCGGCCACGATCTTTTTGAATGGTGGGGGGCAGGCTCGAGGGGCCGAGTGGCCTCCTTCTGCTGCTATTTCTTACGGGTCCCCCGGCGCCGCGAGGCAGGGGGTGCTAACCCAGCGCTGTGTCACCATGCAGCTCAGCGCGGGGGCGCAGGAGAGAGGCGTCTCTCGGGAGGTGGCAACGGGAATCCGTCCCTAACTGTTCCGACTCTCCCTTGTTTCCGCAGTTGTACGAGATCGACCGGATCCGCTCCATCTACTTGCAGATGAGGCACCTGGACAACGTCCACGGGAAGAACGCTCCGTATTACCAGTACACGATCGGCGTGCCTCCCCTACTCGGGAGCACCAAGGGGGTGGCCACAACCCCCTGTGACCCCAAGACTGACAAGAGCTGCCAGCCCCTGCCTCCAGCCGCCAAGGTGCCCGTGGCCAAGGCTCCGCCAGCCCCCGTGAAGGCTCAGTACCCGGGTCTCCCTCCGCTGTCCTGTAACCTCCAGGATCCCTCCTGCCTCCTCCAGTACTTCTACCAATTTATGGCCAACGCTCGGGGGGACTGCGACCCCAAGGCCGATCCCAAGTGCTTGCGGGGGCTCAGGGGGGCGCTGCCCTGCGACCCCCAGTACGACCCGGCGTGCGCCCCTCCCGAGCCCCGTCGCTGCAACCCGCACTGCGACGAGGAGGAAGGGGGCCAGGGCGGGGACCAGCCGCCAACGCCTGCCGAAGAGAGCCGGTACCCGGCTACCCAGGACGAGGAGGAGACTGGGCCCTATGACCCACACGATCCTGCTCGCTATGGGTACCACGAGTCGTATCAGGAACACTATAATCCCCACGGAGAGTCGCCCTACGGAGACCCCCGCGGAGAGTCGCCCTATGGAGATCCTCGTGAAGAAACACCGTACGGAGATCCCCGCGGAGATTCACACTACGGAGATCCTCGCGAAGAAACACCCTACGGAGATCCCCGCAGAGATTCGCACTACGGAGATCCCCGCGGAGATTCACACTACGGAGATCCCCGCGGAGATTCACACTACGGAGATCCCCGCGGAGATTCACACTACGGAGATCCTCGCGAAGAAACGCCCTACGGAGATCCCCGCGGAGAAATACCCTATGGATATCCCTATGAAATAGCCCCATACGGACACCCATCCGGAAATCCATACGGAAACCCTTCCGGGAACCCATACGGATCGCCGTCACCCTACGGACACCCATATGAGGGATCCCCGTATGGAAATCCCTACGGCCCCTCACCCTACGGGGATGCCCGCGCCGCCTCGCCCTACGGAGCGGCGCCATACCCGCCTCCTTACGGCCCCCGGTACCCGCCTCCTTACGACCCTCGCTACAGGCAGGAGGGGGAGGATGAGGAGGAGGAAGAGGAGGAGGGGGGCGACGAGTACTAACCCTGCTGATATTCCTGTCCTCCGAGGCAGCGGGGCGAGGGGGTTCGCCCTCTCCTCTTTGGGGATGGGGGTTGGGGGGGGCTTGTTGTGAGTTAATTTTTTTTTGAGAGAGAGGGGGGCTGCGGAAAAGCCTCTCGGGAGGTGGCGACGGGAATCCGTCCCCAACTCTTCCGACTCTCCCTTGTTTCTGCAGTTGTAACGAAATCGACCGGATTCGCTCCATCTACTTGCAGATGAGGCACCTGGACAACGTCTACGGGCTCCCCTTCCCACCCCCGTGATAAAACCTCGGTGTGGCCCCCCCCGACCAGTGGGACCAATCTAATGACCCTCGAACCTAAAACTATTCCAAATGCTCTTTAAAAGGCAAAATTGTACCCCCCCCCCACTACTACTACCACCCCCGGCAACTCGTTCCCTCTCTCCGCCACCCTCTCCCTTCAAACCTACACCCACCACATTCCCCCCTACCTTTTGGGGGAAAGATTTTGACAGTCCAACTGATCTATGCCCCTCATTATTTTACAGACCTCTATAAGATCACCCCTCTACGCTCCAGAGGAAAAAAGTCCCAGTCTCTCCAGCCTCTCCTTATAACTCAATCCATCAAAATTCCCGGTAGCATCCTAGTAAATCTTTTGCACCCTTTCCATTTATCCACCACAGATGCAATTCTCACTGGCCTGTAGTTCCCAGGCTTAAACAAAGCCACCACACTCGCCACCCTCCAATCTTCGGGCACCTCACCCATGACTATATCCCGGCTAGGGGCCCCCCCGCAATTTCCTCCCTAATTCTCCCACAACGTCCTGGCCCACACCTCATCAGGTCCTGGAAGTTTATCTCCACTGATGCGCTTTAAGATTTCCAGCCCCTCTTCCTCCATAATACGTATGCTCCTCAAGACATCGTTGACTCCGATCTAAACTACTCCCCGTCCCCCTTATCTTGAAGCTGTGCCCTCTAGTCCTGCTGTCCTTTCTAAGCGGGAAGAATCTCTCTACCTCTACCCTATCCATCCCCTTCATTATCTTATACGTCTCTATAAGATCCCCCCTCATCCTTCTAAACTCCAACGAGTACAGACCCAGTCTGTTCAGCCTCTCTTCATAGCTCAACCCCCTCATCTCCGGTATCAGCCGAGTGAACCTCCTCTGCACTCCCTCCAAGGCCAATATATCCTTGTGCAAGTGCGGTGACCAAAACTGCACACAGTACTCCAGCTGCGGCCTCTATCCCCCTCGCTATGAAGGCCAGCATCCCATTCGCCTTCTCACTGCCCCTGCAGACTGGGTTTTCTGCGACCCGTGCACCAGGACGCCCAGATCCTTCTGCACCGTAGCATTTTGCCCTTTTAAATAGTAATCCCTCCTATTATTAATGCCAAAGTGGATAACCTCACACACTCGCTAACATTAGCAAGCCTGTGAGGGTCTCTTGAAAAAGTGAGCCCCCACCCTGTCAACTGCTGCGTGGGGGTAGGCGCACCCACTGTGCTGTTAGGGAGGGAGCTCCGGGTTTTGGGCTCCGAAGGAACGCGGGAGGAGAGGTGGACACAGTCCGCCCCCACCCTCCGAGCCTGCTCCGCCGTTCGACCAGCTGGTCCGTGGGTCTCCCCCACCCCCCACCCAATCCCTGTTTTTCAAAACTATTAGTTATGTCCTGTTCAATGACTGGGTCACCCATCCCAGTTCCCGCAGACTTCCAAGGCGATCTGTGACGAGTACAGCCCTCCCGCGAGCTCGGGGCTGAACGTCCAGCCCCCTCTCTCAACCAAATACTCCCCAAACTGTAGGTAGCCAGCGTTGTTACCTTCTGCTGTGTGTAAAATGTATGTTACTGATTTCATGTATCAAAAGAAGCAAGAAATAAAATTAAAATTAAAATGAGCCTGACTGACTGTGTGAGTAAAAGACGTCTTGTGAACACAGAACACTACAGCACAAACAGGCCCTTCGGCCCATGAGTTGCACCGATCACATCCATACCTACCAGGGCCATAGAACTACCTGTAATTCCCAATCCCATTAAATCCCATATACTCATCCAGAAGTCTTTTAAAAGACCCCAACGAGTTCGCCTCTACCACCACCGACGGCAGCTCACTCACCACCCTCTGAGTGAAAAACTTACCCCTGACATCTCCTCTGTACCTACTCCCCAGCACCTTAAACCTGTGTCCTCTCGTAGTGACCATTTCAGCCCTGGGAAATAGGGTGGATTCTCAGAGGCTATCTATACCTCTCAACATTTTATAAACCTCTATCAGGTCGCCTCTCAACCTTCGTCTCTCCAGGGAGAAGAGACCGAGCTCCCTCAACCTGTCTTCATAAGGCATGCCTCCCAGTCCAGGCAACATCCTGGTAAATCTCCTCTGCACCCTTTCAATAGCTTCCACATCCTTCCTGTAGTGAGGCGACCAGAACTGCACACAGTACTCCAAATGGGGTCTGACAAGGGTCTTATAAAGTTGCAGCATTACCTCCCGACTCCTAAACTCAATCCCTCGATTAATGAAGACCAGTACACCATACGCCTTCCTGACCACATCCTCCACCTGCGAGGCCGATTTAAGAGTCCTATGGACCCGGACCCCAAGATCCTTCTGCTCCTCAACACTGCTAAGACTCCTACCCTTGATATTATACTCCTTCATCCCACTGGACCTGCCAAAATGGGCCACTACACATTTATCCGCGTTGAAGTCCATCTGCCACTTCTCCGCCCAGTCCTGCATCCTATCTATGTCCTGCTGCAACTTCTGACATCCCTGCAGACCATCCACAACACCACCAAACCTTCGTATCGTCGGCGAACTTACTAACCCATCCCTCCACCTTCCTCATCCAGGTCATTTATGACAAACAGCAAGGGTCCTAGAACAGATCCCTGGGGCACTCCACTGGTGACCGACCTCCATGCAGAAAAAGACCCATCCACAACCACTCTCTGCCTTCTGCAGGCAAGCCAGTTCTAGATTCACCAAACCCCTCGGATCGCCATCCCCTCTCCCCTTCTCAAGAAGTCTTGTGTGGGGGAACCTTACCCAACGCCTTGTTGGACAATTGGGCTCCGTTCTTGCACCGTTGGAGCTGCAGTCATCCGCTCTGGCCACTGGAGACTCCCCCCTGAGCCGGTTCAGGAGTCTCTGAGCTGTTGTGGGCAAGGTTTTAGAAAAAATTATTAGGGATAGGATTTATAGTTATTTGGAGTGTAATGAATTGATTAGAAATAGTCAGCATGGTTTTGTAGCAGGTAGGTCGTGCCTTACTAACCTTATTGAGTTTTTTGAGAAGGTGACCAAAGAGGTGGATGGGGGTAAGGCAGTTGACGTGGTATACATGGATTTTAGTAAGGCGTTCGATAAGGTTCACCATGGTAGGCTTCTGCAGAAAATGCAGATGTATGGGATTGAGGGTAATCTAGGAAGTTGGATCAGGAATTGGCTATCAGATAGGAGACAGAGGGTGGTGGTGGATGGTAAATATTCATCATGGAGTACAGTTACGAGTGGTGTGCCTCAGGGATCTGTTTTGGGGCCACTGTTGTTTGTAATTTTTATTAATGATCTGGATGAGGGTATAGTTGGGTGGATTAGTAAATTTGCTGATGACACCAAAGTTGGAGGTGTGGTAGATTGTGAGGAAGGGTGTCATAGTCTGCAGGGAGACTTAGATAGGTTGCAGAGCTGGGCCGAGAGGTGGCGGATGGAATTTAATGCGGAGAAGTGTGAGGTAATTCACTTTGGTAGGAGCAACAGATGTGTCGAGTATAGGGCTAACGGGAGGACTTTGAATAGTGTGGATGAACAGAGGGATCTAGGTGTGTGTGTACATAGATCCCTGAAAGTTGGGAATCAAGTAGATAAGGTTGTCAAGAAGGCGTACGGTGTCTTGGCGTTTATTGGTAGGGGGATTGAATTTAGGAGTCGCAGTGTAATGTTGCAACTGTACACTACTCTAGTGCGGCCGCACTTGGAGTACTGTGTGCAGTTCTGGTCCCCGCATTACAAGAAGGATGTGGAGGCGTTGGAGAGGGTGCAGAGGAGGTTTACTAGGATGTTGCCTGGTATGGTGGGGAGGTCCTATGAGGAGAGACTGAGGGATCTAGGGTTGTTTTCGTTGGAAAGAAGGCAGCTAAGAGGGGATCTTATTGAAACATATAAGATGATTAGAGGTTTAGATAGGGTGGATAGTGATAGCCTTTTTCCTCGGATGGAGAAAGCTAGCACGAGGGGGCATGACTTTAAATTAAGGGGGGGTAGCTACAGGACGGATGTCAGGGGTAGGTTCTTTACCCAGCGGGTGGTGAGGGATTGGAATGCCCTGCCTGCTGCAGTTGTAGATGCGTCTAGTTTGGGGGCGTTTAAGAGATCTCTGGATAGGTTTATGGACGAAAAGGGATTGGTATAGGCTAGTGGGTCATTGTTTTTGTAACTGGTCGGCGCAACATCGTGGGCCGAAGGGCCTGTTCTGCGCTGTAATGTTCTATGTTCTATGTTCTATGTTCTATGTTCCTGTAGCCATGGCGCGTATACAACTCGTCCAGTTCCGTTTCTGGTCAACGGTAACCCCCCCTCCCCCTCCCCCAGCCCCCGGGAACGCCAAGGGGAGACGGTTAGATTCTCTCCTGTTGGAGGGGTCATTGTGGCATTCACTGTGGCACCGTGTTGGCAGTTGGCCCCTCCCCATGTAAGTGCCACGAGGTAGTGTCGGGACCCCCCCCCCAGGCTGCAGGTTCCCGGTGACGTTTGATACTGGACGTTCAGGAGTGGGACCCTGCCCCGTAGAATGGCCTCTTCAGTCTGCGCCCAACACAATCCCACCCACCCCCCACATCCCCGCCCCCCCCCCCACATCCCACCCCCCCCCCAGCCCCCAAATCCCCGCCCCCCCCACATCCCTCCCCGCCCCTCCCCCCCCACCCCCCCACCCCCGCCCCTCCCCCCCACCCCCGCCCCTCCCCCCCACCCCCCACATCCCCGCCCCCCCCAGCCCCCACATCCCCGCCCCCCCCACATCCCCCCCCCCCCCGCCCCCCCCCGCGTTTTACCCCTAGCTGGTCCCGCTGACCCTCAGGGGCCAATCTGTGCCCAGCCCTCGGGGAGGAAACCCAGGTGGATGTGGGGGGAGAACGTGCAACCTCCGCACAGTCACCCGAGCCGGGAATCAAACCCTGGGAGGCACCAACCCACTGCGCCACCCCCAAGGAAGTCGGGGCAGGGGTGGGGGGGGGCGGTGGGCTAAGGCAGCTTGGAACTTTCACCTCTCGCCCCGTCTCAGATCCGTGTGGCACTGGCACATTCTCCCACCCCCCGAAAGTCAGGGTGTTCCCAATGGCGCACACACAGAAGGAGTAAATTATTTCCCAATTCAGTCACTCTTGGCTATGGTTTATTTTTGGCTGGTTTCTTTCCCCTCCTCTCAAAGCCTTTGCCAGCTCTGCGTTTCTCCGTGTGTGTCTGTTTCCCAGTTCAGGTGGAGCCCACCTCCTTTCCCCCCCCAGTACGCGTGGCCAAATTAAGCAGATTTTCCACAGCAGCGCTCTTTACAGACGCGCTGACCTCCTGCCTTCTAATACAGCCCACGTCCAACTCAGCACCAGCCCTGCCTCTGCACTCGTTCTGCTCTCTCTCACACCTTCCCCCCCCTCACTGCTTTCCTCAGTCCCTCGCCATTCGATCTGGTGTCCCGGCACCTTCTCCCCCCTCCTCACCCTCGGGCAAGTTTACTTAAGAACATAAGAAATAGGAGCAGGAGTCGGCCATCCAGCCCTTCGAGCCTGCCCCGCCATTCAATAAGATCATGGCTGATCTGATAGTGGATCAGTTCCACTTTCCCGCTTTGTCCCCTTAATTCCCCTGTCTATCAGAAACCTATCTACCCGTGACTTAAATATATTCAGCGAGGCAGCCTCCACCACTTCAACAGGCAGAGAATTCCAGAGATTCACCACCCTTTGAGTGAAGAAGTTCTTCCTCAACTCTGATCTAAACTGCCCCCCTTTATCTTGAGGCTGTGCCCTCTAGTCCTGCTGTCCTTTCTAAGCGGGAAGAATCTCTCTATCTCTACCCTATCCATCCCCTTCATTATCTTATACGTCTCTATAAGATCCCCCCTCATCCTTCTAAACTCCAACGAGTACAGACCCAGTCTATTCAGCCTCTCTTCACAGTCCAACCCCCTCAACTCCGGTATCAGCCTAGTGAACCTCCTCTGCACTCCCTCCAAGGCCAAAATATCCTTGCATAAGTGCGGTGACCAAAACTGCACACAGTACTCCAGCTGCGGCCTCACCAGTGCCCTGTACAGTTGCAGCAAGACCTCCCTGCTTTTATATTCAATCCCCCTCACTATAAAGGTTCCT
This sequence comes from Carcharhinus amblyrhynchos, assembly GCF_965287045.1. Taxonomy (NCBI): domain Eukaryota; kingdom Metazoa; phylum Chordata; class Chondrichthyes; order Carcharhiniformes; family Carcharhinidae; genus Carcharhinus; species Carcharhinus amblyrhynchos. The sequence continues at coordinate 20,848 of NW_027650841.1, forward strand.
CCCCCCCCCTCCCCCACCCACACCCCCTCAGTCCAAAGATGTGTGGGTTAGGTTGATGGGCTGTGCTAAATGATCCTATGATATCAGGGGAATAAACAGGGTAAAGATACGGGGTTATCTGGACTGCTGAAACCTGTGATAAGGCATTGACAGACTGCAGGAGGCCATACAGTGTGAGGGCAGAGCGGTGAGCACTTGGGTTGTGTGACAGTGCCGAGACTGCGCGGGTTTACGCTAGTACGAGAGGTTATTGCAGAAGGTCAGGGGGCATGGAGTTGGGGGTAGGGTGTTAGCGTGGATAGAGGATTGGCTGTCAAATAGGAGGCAGAGAGTGGGGGTCAATGGGTGCTATTCGGATTGGCGGATGGTGACTAGTGGAGTGCCCCAGGGGTCGGTGCTGGGGCCTCAGCTATTTACCATTTATATAGATGATCTGGAGGAGGGAACCGAGTGTAGGGTGTCGAAATTTGCTGATGACACCAAGATTGGGGGAATGGCAAATTGTGCGGAGGGTGTGGAGAGTCTGCAGAAGGATCTAGATAGGCTGGGCGAATGGGCCAGGAAATGGCAAATGGAATTTAATGTTGGCAAGTGTGAGGTGGTCCACTTTGGTAGGAATAATGGTAGGAAGGACTATTACTTACGTGGCGAAAAACTGCAGCAGGCGACGGTGCAGAGGGACCTCGGGGTCCTTGTGCATGAGTCGCAAAAACCCAGCTTGCAGGTGCAGCAGGTGGTCAGGAAGGGCGAATGGGATGCTGGTCTTCATAGCGAGGGGGATTGAATATAAAAGTAGGGAGGTCTTGCTGCGGCTGTATAGGGCATTGGTGAGGCCGCAGCTGGAGTACTGTGTGCAGTTTTGGGCGCCGCACTTACGCAAGGATATTTTGGCCTTGGAGGGAGTGCAGAGGAGGTTTACTAGGCTGATGCCGGAGTTGAGGGGGTTGAGCTATGAGGAGAGGCTGAATAAACTAGGCTTGTACTCGTTAGAGTTTAGAAGAATGAGGGGAGATCTCATTGAGATGTATAAGATGATGAATGGGATGGATAGGATAGAGGTGGAAAGACTCTTCCCGCTCAAAAAAGACAGTAGGACTAGGGGGCACAGCCTCAAGATAAAAGGGGAGGCGGTTTAGAACGGAGTTGAGGAGGAACTTCTTCACTCAAAGGGTGGTGAATCTCTGGAATTCTCTGCCCGTTGAAGTGGTGGAGGCTGCCTCGCTAAATATTTTTAAGACGCGGGTTGATGGGTTTTTGATAGGAGAGGGGATTAAGGGTTATGGGGAGAGGGCGGGAAAGTGGAACTGAGCAGCGACAGATCAGCCATGATCTTATTGAATGGCGGGGCAGGCTCAAAGGGCTGGATGGCCTACTCCTGCTCCTATTTCTTATGCTCTTAAACTAGGCTTGTACTCGTTAGAGTTTAGAAGAATGAGGGGAGATCTCATTGAGACGTATAAGATGATGAATGGGATGGATAGGATGGAGGTGGAGAGACTCTTCCCGCTCAGAAAGGACAGTAGGACTAGGGGGCACAGCCTCAAGATAAAGGGTGGCGGGGGGAGGGGGGCGGTTTAGAACGGAGTTGAGGAGGAACTTCTTCACTCAAAGGGTGGTGAATCTCTGGAATTCTCTTAGGGCTAATGGAAGGACTCTTGGTTGTGTTGACGAGCAGAGAGATGTCGGGGTACATGTGCATAGATCCCTGAAAGTTGGCACCCAGGTTGTTAAGAAGGCGGACGGTGTGTTAGCTTTTATTGGGAGAGGGATTGAATTTCGGAGCCGTGAGGTCATGTTACAACTGTACAAAACTCTGGTGCAGCCGCACTTGGAGTATTGTGTACAGTTCTGGTCACCGCATTATAAGAAAGATGTGGAGGCATTGGAAAGGGTGCAGAGGAGATTTACCAGGATGTTGCCTGGTATGGTGGGAAGGTCTTATGAGGAAAGGCTGAGGGACTTGAGATTATTTTCATTGGAGAGAAGAAGGTTACGAGGTGACCTAATTGAGGCATAGAAGATGATCAGAGGGTTAGATAGGGTGGACAGTGAGAGCCTTTTTCCTCGGATGGCGATGGCTAACACGAGGGGACATAGCTTTAAATTAAGGGGTGGTAATTATAGGACGGATGTCAGAGGTAGGTTCTTTACTCAGAGGGTAGTAAGGGCGTGGAATGCCCTGCCTGCAGCAGTTGTGGACTCGCCAACTTTAAGGGCGTTCAAATGGTCAGTGGATAGGCATATGGATAAGATTGGAATAGTTTAGGTTAGAGGGTCATTAGATTGGTTCCAGTGGTCGGGGACACACCGAGGGCCGGAGGGCCTGGACTGGGCTGGGATGTTCTAATCTCCAATGTCATTCCTGTGAAATGGGCGGAAGGTCAAAAATCTTCAATAAAACACAGTTCTCCAGCTGAGATCTAACCAAGGCTCTGTACTGTTCCAAAGCAGGTTTCATCCTTAAAATATTCCAACAATAAAATTCAACATCAAGCAGTGTTTAACAGCTCAAGGTGCGGCACACAGAGAGCGATAGAAACTAAACTCAACAGGAGATTTTGGGGGCGGTCATCCACATGTTTTGCCGTCATTAGATTTAGGAGCGTTCGAGAAGACCTACAGAGTTGAAGGAGGCCATTTGGACACTAAGGGGCAATTTAGCACGGCCAATCCACCCTAACCTACACATCTTTGAACACTAAGGGACAATCTCTCTTCCACCTTCTTCCGTCAGGGAAAAGATAAAGGGCTGAGGTCCCGTACCGACCGACTCAAGAATAGCTTCTTTCCTGCTGCCGTCAGACTTTTGAATGGACCTACCTCATATTAAGTTGATCTTTCTCTACACCCTAGCTATGACTGTAACACTACATTCCCCACTCTCTCCTTCTCTGTGTATGGCGCGCTTTGTCTATACAACACCACAAACAAAAATTTTCGCTGTATACTAAGAGATGTGACAATAATAGATCAAATCAAAAATTTAGCATGGCCAATTCCCCCTAAGCTACACACTGTTGGACTGAGAAGGGAAACCGGAGCGCTCAGACGAAACCCATGTGAAGATGGGAAGCTCCACACAGGGTGACCCAAACTGGCAGTTGAACCAGGGTCCCTGGCACTGTGAGACAGCAGCGTGAACCACGGTGCCAACCCAAAGAGAAAATAAAAGGGAAAGAACAGTTATAGAACATTCCAGCGCATTACAGGCCCTCGATGTTGGTCCGACCAGTGGAACCAATCTAATGACCCTCTAACCTCAACTATTCCAATGGTGAGAATTCCAGAGCTCAGGGCCTGGGCGCCCTGGGAGTTAGGACGTAGGCAACAAGGATCGTGAAATGGACCCGAGTTGACAGAGCGGGAGAAGGTGGAAGGTCGGCTAGCAAAGTTCTGGAATAGTTAAGTCCGGCTTGGGGAACTGGAGCTGACGGAGGGTGAGCGAGAGTGGAGAGGACAGCCGAGGGAGGCAAAAAGGTGGAGAACAGTGCGGGGGGGGGGGGAACGCATGGGAAAAGGGAGTTGGTGGAATGGAGGGGCCAAACATGGGGAACAATCATCTCTCACTAATCGAATTGAGTTTTTTTGAAGGGTTAACCTAGAAGGTAGATAAGGGCAGTGCAGCTGATGTTGTCCACATGGATTTTGACAAGGTTCCGCACGGTAGGTTGTTGTATAAAGTTAAATCTCACGGGATGAGGTATCTAAATGGATACAAAATTGGCTTCTTGAACCAGGGCAGGACTTACTCAGTTAATGGTCGGGCGTTGGGGAGAGAGTTACAGAACAAAGAGATCTCGGGGTACAGGTTCATAGCTCCTTGAAAGTGGAGTCACAGGCGGACAGAGTGGTGAAGAAGGCATTCGGCATGCTTGGTTTCATCGGTCAGAACATTGAATACAGGAGTTGGGACATCTTGTTGAAGTTGAACAAGACATTGGTAAGGCCACACTTGGAATACTGTGTACAGTTCTGGTCACCCTATTATAGAAAGGATATTATTAAACTAGAAAGAGTGCAGAAAAGATTTACTAGGATGCTACCGGGACTTGATGGATTGAGTTATAAGGAGAGGCTGGATAGACTGGGACTTTTTTCTCTGGAGCGTAGGAGGCTGAGGGGTGATCTTATAGAGGTCTATAAAATAATGAGGGGCACAGATCAGCGAGATAGTCAATATCTTTCCCCCAAAGGTAGGGGAGTCTAAAACTAGAGGGCAGAGGTTTAAGGTGAGAGGGGAGAGATACAAAAGTGTCCAGAGGGGTAATTTTTTCACCCAGAGGGTGGTGAGTGTCTGGAACGAGCTGCCAGAGGCAGTAGTAGAGGGGGGTACAATTTTATCTTTTAAAAAGTATTTAGATAGTTATATGGGTACGATGGGTATAGAGGGATATGGGGCCAAATGTGGGCAATTGGGACGAGTTTAGGGGTTTAAATAAAAAGCACAGCATGGACAGGTTGGGCTGAAGGGCCTTTTCCCGCTGTAAACCTCTGTGACTCGAACAGACCGATAAGTGACTGCAGTCAGGCACCCGGGAATCCTTTAGAAATTTATTACTCATGCACAAACTTGAAACCCAGCGGAAACGAACATCGAGCCCACGCGCGCGCGCAGCCAAAACTGCAACTGAGGCAGTGAGCAAGTGAATCTCGGCCGTCAGTCAAACAGGGCGAGCCTGTCGCAGGGCTGGTCTGGGGAGGGACGGGAAGAGAAGCCCAGCAGCAGCTGATCAGAAAAACAGTCCTCTCATTCGCCGACCAATGCCCTGCCGATCGTACAGGATGTTGAACTTGTTCACGAACTGGTTCATGGTGTTACACGCCTTGGTGATGGTGCCCAGGTAAGCCATTAATCCCACATCGTTACATTGCTGAGGGACAGAGAGAGACAGCAGTGAGAACACAGTGACGTCTGATCGAGAAAGCTTCGTACTATCGCGGGGTCTCGCTATCTAACCCCACCCACCTGCCCAGGCCTGGTTTCCCCGCTCTTGCAATAATCAGGTACAAAAAAGGTAACAAGAGTGAGGGGGATTGAATATAAACGCAGGGAGGTCTTGCTGCAACTGTACAGGGCACTGGTGAGGCCGCAGCTGGAGTACTGTGTGCAGTTTTGGTCGCCGCACTTGTGCAAGGATATTTTGGCCTTGGAGGGAGTGCAGAGGAGGTTCACTAGGCTGATACCGGAGATGAGGGGGTTGGACTATGAAGAGAGACTAAATAGACTGGGTCTGTTCTCGGAGTTTAGAAGGATGAGGGGGGATCTTATAGAGACGTATAAGATAATGAAGGGGATGGATAGGGTAGAGGTAGAGAGATTCTTCCTGCTCCGAAAGGACAGCAGGACTAGAGGGCACAGCCTCAAGATAAGAGGGGGGGGGGTGCAGTTTAGATCGGAGTTGAGGAGGAACTTCTTCACTCAAAGGGTGGTGAATCTCTGGAATTCTCTGCCCGTTGAAGTGGTGGAGGCTGCCTCACTGAATATATTTAAGTCCCGGGTAGATAGGTTTCTGATAGACAGGGGAATTAAGGGGAGAAAGCGGGAAAGTGGAACTGATCCACTATCAGATCAGCCATGATCTTATTGAATGGCGGGGTAGACTCGAAGGGCTGGATGGCCGACTCTTATGTTCTTGAATCTGCAACAACCACAATCCCACCCAGGCCCTACCCCCCCATATCCCTACCCACTTTAACCCACTAATCCCTCTAACCTACACATCCCTGGACACACTAAGGGGCAATTTCTTAGCACGGCCAATGCACCCTAACCTACACATCTTTGTGGGAGGAAACTGGAGCATGCGGAGGAAACCCATGCAGACACGGGGAGAATGTGCAGACTCCACACACAGACAGTGACCCGAGGCTGGGAATCGAACCCGGGACCCTGGAGCTGTGAGGCCGCACCGTGTCGCCCGTTATTCTGATTAAGAGTTGCTGAAGAGCAGATTGTGCCACTCTGCGCACACACCTTGAACAGATTATAAAAGCCAGGTACTCCCCTCGGTGTTAGCTCTGTAAGCGTGGGGGGGAAATCTACCTCCCCTTTATCAAATCGAACGCCTCCTCCCTGTCTCCCCCCCACGCCAAAACCAGGGCTCAGAGCCGAGAGGGAGGGGCTCACTCTGCCGCGGTTACAGCCCAAACCGGGGAGCGGCTCCCAGACCGGTGACTTACATCGTAAAAGTCCGTCTTAAACTTGTCAGTGCTGAGGACAGGTAGCCGGTGACACAGAGCATAGGCCTCGCGCAGGATCTCATGGTTGAACGGCACTTCACCTATCAGGAAACATAAATGGGTTAGAGGGTGGGAGGGCAATCGACAAACCAGCAGCGCCACGTACCCCAAGCCCGACCTCGTCACGGTCACCCCTCCTCACCCACCCCATGGAACGGAAGAGACCCGAGTCTGCACCGACCCTCTGACAGAGCACCCAACCGAGGCCCCCACACCCTGCCCGCGTGTAAGCCCCGTGCCCTCTGCGCGGTCTGTCTACCTCTCTGGACAGAGGAGGAAACCCACGCAGACACGGGGAGAATGTGCAGAATCGAACCCAGGTCCCGAGCGCCAGCCACCGTGCCACCCCCTCCTCGCACATTACCCTACATTGACCCCTCAGACCACCCTCCCCCCAAAACACCCATGCCACAGTTCCCCAAGCTCTTACGCTGCGCTACACCAAACCAGAGACGCCTGCCCCCTCCCGCCCCTTCCCAGGCACCCCCCACATGACTGGACAGCACGGTGGTTAGCACCGCTGCCCCACGGGAGCCGGATTGCTGCGCCAACTCCACACGTTCTCTCCGTGGGTTCTCCCCCCACCCCGGTGCTGGTTCGAACCGTGCTCCAGTTCTCCCTCAGCGTACCCCGAACAGGTGCCGGAGTGTTGGCAACTCGGGCGGGGGGGATTTTATTGCAGCGTTACCAACGTGTGACGCTGATCCTGAGAGCTGGCACTGGTGTCCCGGCCCCTGGGTGAGACAGGGCAGCGTTTGGCACAGTGGGGGGGGGGGGGGTGTCTCTTACCAGACTCTACAGCTTTGACGTATTCCAGGATGACCCTCACGCGACTGTGTAGCATCTTGATGGCGCTGTGCTGAGCAATCAGGTGTTCAGCTACTGCAAACGTTAGACAGATAAGATCATAAGAAATAGGAGCAGGAGTCGGCCATCCAGCCCCTCGATCCTGCCCCGCCATTCAATAAGATCATGGCTGATCTGATAGTGGATCAGTTCCACTTTCCCGCTTTCTCCCCTTAATTCCCCTGTCTATCAGAAACCTATCTACCCGTGACTTCAATATATTCAGCGAGGCAGCCTCCACCACTTCAACGGGCAGGGAATTCCAGAGATTCACCACCCTTTGAGTGAAGAAGTTCCTCCTCAACTCCGATCTAAACTGCCCCCCCCTTATCTTGAGGCTGTGCCCCCTAGTCCTGCTGTCCTTTCTGAGCGGGAAGAATCTCTCTACCTCTACCCTATCCATCCCCTTCATTATCTTATACGTCTCTATAAGATCCCCCCTCATCCTTCTAAACTCCAACGAGTACAGACCCAGTCTATTTAGTCTCTCTTCATAGTCCAACCCCCTCATCTCCGGTATCAGCCGAGTGAACCTCCTCTGCACTCCCTCCAAGGCCAAAATATCCTTGCGTAAGTGTGGCGACCAAAACTGCACACAGTACTCCAGCTGCGGCCTCACCAGTGCCCTATACAGTTGCAGCAAGACCTCCCTACTTTTATATTCAATCCCCCTCGCTATAAAGGCCAACATCCCATTCGCCTTCTTGATCACCTGCTGCACCTGCAGACTGGGTTTTTGTGACTCGTGCACAAGGACGCCCAGGTCCCTCTGCACCATAGCATGCTGCAGCTTTTCACCCTTTTAAACAGTAATCCCCCCTACTATTCCTGTCAAAGTGGATAACCTCACACTTGCTAACATTACACTCTGCGAGCGCACTGCCTCCCTGTGCCGGGGAGGGGAGAGTTTTAGCTGCGATACTTCAGGAATATTGACACTACCCAAGTTTCCAGTACGTACGTGCGTGCGTTTGATCTACAATTCTCAAATCTTGCCTTCAGATGCCTGACAGGATGGAAAAGGTCCGTCGCTGATTTGTGGGGGAGCGTTTCAAACATCACAACATTGCCCCAAACAGCAAGTTTGCCGCCTCTCGACCTGTGTGAATGATTCTGAGCTGAGCTGCGTATTCCTGCCACCGCGGTGCGTCTCCCAGCACACACCGGCCCCCGAGCTCAGCCCCCTCCGCACCCCCCCCGCCCCAAAACCTCTCCCACTCCCCTTCCCCCTTTGACCAGACTCCGTGCCTCCCCTCCAAAAGGGCTTGTCGACTGGCGTAGCATCACGACTGTGGCTCGATCAGTCTCGGGGTGCTGTAGGAAGGGTCGGCCACGACGCCACCCAGACTCTTATCCCCACACACACACACTCTCTCACCCCACTAACCCTCCAGATACTCGGCTCAACGCAGCACGGCCAGTCAGCCTAACCTGCACGTCTTTGCAGTGTCGGAGGAAACCCACGCGGATACGGGGAGCACGCACAACCCAGCTCTTTCAGAACACGTTCGGCAAAGTCCCACACGAGAGATTATTGCGCGAGATTAAAGCGCACAGGATTGAGGGGAGAGAGTGTGTCGAGATGGATAGACAACTGGTTGGCGGAGAGGGAACCAAGTGTGGGAATTAGTGGGTGCTTTTCAAACTGGCAGACAGTAACTGGCAGGGTGCCACAGGGAACCTGTGCTAGTGCCCCAGTTATTCACAATATGATTTAGATAAGGGATTATGGAGACCCTGGTCAGAGCCCCACTGTGCACAGTTCAGGTCACCTCACTACAGGAGGGATGTGGAAGCTATTGAAAGGGTACAGAGGAGATTTACAAGGATGTTGCCTGGATTGGGAGGCATGCCTTATGAAGATAGGTTGAGGGAACTCGGTCTCCTCCCTGGAGAGACGAAGGTTGAGAGGCGACCTGATAGAGGTTTATAAAATGTTGAGAGGAATAGATAGGGTGGATTCTCAGAGGCTATTTCCCAGGGCTGAAATGGTCACTACGAGAGGACACAGGTTTAAGGTGCTGGGGAGCAGGTACAGAGGAGATGTCAGGGGTAAGTTTTTCACTCAGAGGGTGGTGAGTGAGTGGAATCGGCTGCCGTCGGTGGTGGTAGAGGCGCTGGGAGGTCTTTTAAAAGACTTCTGGATGAGTATATGGGATCAACGGGATTGGGAGTTACAGATAGTTCTATGGCCCTGGTAGGTATGGATGTGATCGGTGCAACTTGTGAGCCGAAGGGCCTGTTTGTGCTGTAGTGTTCGATGGTCTATAATGTAATGTCTCACAGTTTACAGACGATCCCAAGTTGGGTTGGAGAGCGCAGTGATCATTCAGGATGATCTGGACAGGTTTGGGTGAGTGAGTTCACCCATGGTAGATGCAGTAACATTTGGATAAACGCGAGGTGATTCACTTTGGAAGGAAAAACAAGGCAGGTTACTTACCTGAATTGGGAGAGGGGAGTGTGCAGAGGGATCTGGGCATCCTGGTGCACCACTCGCTGACGGTAAGCGTGCAGGTACAGAGGGGGGGGTAAACCTTCATTGCGAGGGGTTGAGTACAGGAACCAGGATAGGGGTGTGCTGCTGCAATCGTACAGGGGCCTTGGTGAGACCACACCTTGATGATCGAGCGTAGTTTCGATCTCCTTTGCGGAGGAAGGACGTTCCTGCTCTCCAGGAAGTTCAGCGAAGGGGATAACAGGATGGGATTGTTTCGCTGGAATTCTGATGAAGAAAGGACTTAAAACAAAAAACGATAGCGGGACGACGCAGGGCGGGTGTTCCCAATGGTGGGGGTGGCCAGAACCAGGGGTTCCAGTCCACAGACCATTCAGGACGGAGGTGAGGAGACGTCGCTTCACCCGGTGAACCTGTGGAATTCATTCCCACGGGAAGCAGTTGATGCCAAAAGGATGTGGAGGCGTTGGGAAAAGGGTGCGGAGGAGGTTTACCAGGATGTTGCCTGGTACGGTGGGAAGGTCTTACGAGGGAAGGCTGAGGGACTTGAGGGTAGAGAGAAGGAGGTTATGAGGAGACCTAACTGAGGCAGACAAGATAATCCGAGGGTCCGATAGGGTGAGAGCCTTTTTCCTCGGATGGCGATGGCTAACACGAGGGGACACAGCTTTAAATTAAGGGGTGGTAATTATAGGACGGATGTCAGAGGTAGGTTCTTTACTCAGAGGGTAGTAAGGGCGTGGAATGCCCTGCCTGCAGCAGTTGTGGACTCACCAACTTTAAGGGCGTTCAAATGGTCAGTGGAGAGGCATATGGATAAGATTGGAATAGTTTAGGTTAGAGGGTCATTAGATTGGTTCCACTGGTCGGGGACACACTGAGGGCCGAAGGGCCTGGACTGCGCTGGAATGTTCTGAAATATTGAACGTATTGAAGAGGCGGCTGGAGCGAACGGGATCACGGGGAGAAATCAGGATTGAGTAGGGCGATCGGCCAGGAGTGTAATGAGAGGCAGAGCAGGCTCGAAAGGCCAAACAGCCTCCGCCTGTTCCTATCTTCTACATCCCTGGCACTGTGCAGTCATTCTCACCAACAGTAACAGTACCCACCCCCCCAGCCTTACCTGTGGAGGTCTCCCCTGTGCCAGTCGCGGTCATACGTGCCACGTGGTCAACGCCAATCCGTTCCGCCTCCTCCGTGGCCAAGGTGTAGGTCAGTTCAGCAAACAGCACCGTGGCCTGGGCAAAGAACAGAGGGAAGTACACGAGGGTCAGCGTTCTGCAGGAAATGGTGAGCAGATTCGGTCTCGCGGTGGGGGGGATGGACAGTGGTCAGCGATGGTCTCGGGGTGGGGGGGGATGGACAGTGGTCAGCGATGGTCTCGGGGTGGGGGGGATGGACAGTGGTCAGTGATGGTCTTGGGGGTAGGGGATGGGCAGTGGTCAGCGATGGTCTTGGGGGTGGGGGGGGATGGGCAGTGGTCAGCGATGGTCTTGGGGGTAGGGGATGGGCAGTGGTCAGCGATGGTCTTGGGGGTAGGGGATGGGCAGTGGTCAGCGATGGTCTTGGGGTGGGGGGGATGGGCAGTGGTCAGCGATGGTCTCGGGGTGGGGGGGGAATGGGCAGTGGTCAGCGATGGTCTCGGGGTGGGGGGGATGGGCAGTGGTCAGCGATGGTCTCGGGGTGGGGGGGATGGGCAGTGGTCAGCGATGGTCTTGGGGGTAGGGGATGGGCAGTGGTCAGCGATGGTCTTGGGGTGGGGGGGGATGGGCAGTGGTCAGTGCTGGTCTCGGGGTGGGGGGAATGGGCAGTGGTCAGCGATGGTCTCGGGGTGGGGGGGATGGGCAGTGGTCAGTGATGGTCTTGGGGGTGGGGGGGATGGGCAGTGGTCAGCGATGGTCTTGGGGGTGGGGGGGATGGGCAGTGGTCAGCGATGGTCTTGGGGGTGGGGGGGATGGACAGTGGTCAGCGATGGTCTTGGGGGTGGGGGGGATGGGCAGTGGTCAGCGATGGTCTTGGGGGTAGGGGATGGGCAGTGGTCAGCGATGGTCTTGGGGTGGGGGGGGTGGGCAGTGGTCAGCGCTGGTCTTGGGGGTGGGGGGGATGGGCAGTGGTCAGCGATGGTCTTGGGAGTAGGGGATGGGCAGTGGTCAGCGATGGTCTTGGGGGTAGGGGATGGGCAGTGGTCAGTGCTGGTCTTGGGGGTAGGGGATGGGCAGTGGTCAGTGATGGTCTCGGGGGGGATGGGCAGTGGTCAGAGCTGGTCTTGGGGTGGGGGGATGGGCAGTGGTCAGCGATGGTCTTGGACTGGGGGATGGGCAGTGGTCAGCGCTGGTCTTGGACTGGGGGATGGGCAGTGGTCAGCGCTGGTCTTGGGGGTGGGGGGGATGGGCAGTGGTCCGCGATGGTCTTGGGGGTAGGGGATGGGCAGTGGTCAGCGATGGTCTTGGGGTGGGGGGGGATGGACAGTGGTCAGCGATGGTCTTGGGGTGGGGGGGATGGGCAGTGGTCAGCGATGGTCTCGGGGTGGGGGGGATGGGCAGTGGTCAGCGATGGTCTTGGGGGTAGGGGATGGGCAGTGGTCAGTGATGGTCTTGGGGTGGGGGGGATGGGCAGTGGTCAGCGATGGTCTTGGGGGTAGGGGATGGGCAGTGGTCAGCGATGGTCTTGGGGGTAGGGGATGGGCAGTGGTCAGCGCTGGTCTTGGGGTGGGGGGGATGGGCAGTGGTCAGCGATGGTCTTGGGGGTAGGGGATGGGCAGTGGTCAGCGCTGGTCTTGGGGTGGGGGGGATGGGCAGTGGTCAGCGATGGTCTTGGGGGTAGGGGATGGGCAGTGGTCAGCGATGGTCTTGGGGGTAGGGGATGGGCAGTGGTCAGCGATGGTCTTGGGGGTGGGGGGGGTGGGCAGTGGTCAGCGATGGTCTCGGGGGGGATGGGCAGTGGTCAGCGCCGGTCTTGGGGGTAGGGGATGGGCAGTGGTCAGCGATGGTCTTGGGGGTAGGGGATGGGCAGTGGTCAGCGCTGGTCTTGGGGTGGGGGGGATGGGCAGTGGTCAGCGATGGTCTCGGGGAGATGGGCAGTGGTCAGCGATGGTCTTGGGGGTAGGGGATGGGCAGTGGTCAGCGATGGTCTTGGGGGTAGGGGATGGGCAGTGGTCAGTGCTGGTCTTGGGGGTGGGGGGGATGGGCAGTGGTCAGCACTGGTCTTGGGGGTAGGGGATGGGCAGTGGTCAATGCTGGTCTTGGGGGTAGGGGATGGGCAGTGGTCAGTGCTGGTCTCGGGGTGGGGGATGGGCAGTGGTCAGTGATGGTCTCGGGGGGGATGGGCAGTGGTCAGAGCTGGTCTCGGGGTGGGGGGATGGGCAGTGGTCAGCGATGGTCTTGGACTGGGGGATGGGCAGTGGTCAGCGCTGGTCTTGGACTGGGGGATGGGCAGTGGTCAGCGCTGGTCTTGGACTGGGGGATGGGCAGTGGTCAGCGCTGGTCTTGGACTGGGGGATGGGCAGTGGTCAGCGCTGGTCTTGGACTGGGGGATGGGCAGTGGTCAGCGCTGGTCTTGGACTGGGGGATGGGCAGTGGTCAGCGCTGGTCTTGGACTGGGGGATGGGCAGTGGTCAGCGATGGTCTTGGACTGGGGGATGGGCAGTGGTCAGCGCTGGTCTTGGACTGGGGGATGGGCAGTGGTCAGCGATGGTCTTGGGGGTAGGGGATGGGCAGTGGACAGCGCCGGTCTTGGACTGGGGGATGGGCAGTGGTCAGCGATGGTCTTGGGGGTAGGGGATGGGCAGTGGACAGCGCCGGTCTTGGACTGGGGGATGGGCAGTGGTCAGCGATGGTCTTGGGGGTAGGGGATGGACAGTGGTCAGCGCTGGTCTTGGGGGTGGGGGATGGACAGTGGTCAGCGATGGTCTTGGGGGTGGGGGATGGACAGTGGTCAGCGATGGTCTTGGGGGTAGGGGATGGACAGTGGTCAGCACTGGTCTTGGGGGTAGGGGATGGACAACGCCTGAGAGAGCAGCAAGCTCGGATTCACCAGGGTGAATCGAGGGTAGTTTTGAAAGTGAATTCAGGGTAGTTTTGAGGGTGAATCGAGGGTAGTTGTTTCGGGGGTGAATTCAGGGCAGTTTCGAGCAGAGATTTATGATACAGAGGGAGATTTAAATGAGCTATTCTGAGAACAGAGTGAACTAAACGGTTAAACATTTAAATACACTCAGGAAGATTAGCAATGCCAGCAAAACGTTTCTTTACAGAGAGGACTGCTGGAGCAGGAATGCAGCCCCCTACGTGGAAATAGTGCAGACAGAGCCAATTACATTGTGGAGGACAGAAAACAAATATCAGGAGCAGGGACAAATAGGGGAGGGGGATTGATACAGGGCTACGGGGAGAGAAGGGGGGGTTAGTGGGATTGATACAGGGCTACGGGGAGAGAGGGGGGGGTAGTGGGATTGATACAGGGCTACGGGGAGAGAAGGGGGGGGTAGTGGGATTGATACAGGGCTACGGGGAGAGAAGGGGGGGGTAGTGGGATTGATACAGGGCTACGGGGAGAGAAGGGGGGGGTAGTGGGATTGATACAGGGCTACGGGGAGAGAAGGGGGGGTTAGTGGGATTGATACAGGGCTACGGGGGGGGGGTAGTGGGATTGATACAGGGCTATGGGGAGAGAGTGGGGGACAGTGAGATTAATACAGGGTTACGGGGAGAGAGCGGGGACAGTGAGATTAATACAGGGCTACGGGGAGAGAGCTGGGGCAGTGAGATTAATACAGGGTTACGGGGAGAGAGCGGGGTAGTGGGATTAATACAGGGCTACGGGGAGAGAGCGGGGGGTAGTGGGATTAATACAGGGCTACGGGGAGAGAGCGGGGGGTAGTGGGATTAATACAGGGCTACGGGGAGAGAGCGGGGGCAGTGAGATTAATACAGGGTTACGGGGAGAGAGCGGGGGACAGTGAGATTAATACAGGGTTACGGGGAGAGAGCAGGGGGCAGTGGGATTAATACAGGGCTACGGGGAGAGAGCAGGGGGCAGTGAGATTAATACAGGGCTACGGGGAGAGCGCGGGGCAGTGGGATTGATACAGGGCTATGGGGAGAGAGCGGGGGGCAGTGGGATTAATACAGGGCTACGGGGAGAGAGCGGGGAGCAGTGAGATTAATACAGGGCTACGGGGAGAGAGCAGGGGGCAGTGAGATTAATACAGGGCTACGGGGAGAGAGCAGGGACAGTGAGATTAATACAGGGCTACGGGGAGAGAGCAGGGGGCAGTGAGATTAATACAGGGCTACGGGGAGAGAGCTGGGGCAGTGAGATTAATACAGGGCTACGGGGAGAGAGCAGGGGCAGTGAGATTAATACAGGGCTACGGGGAGAGAGCAGGGGGCAGTGAGATTAATACAGGGTTACGGGGAGAGAGTGGGGAGCAGTGAGATTAATACAGGGTTACGGGGAGAACATAAGAACATGAGAAATAGGAGCAGGAGTAGGCCATCTAGCCCTTCGAGCCTGCCCCGCCATTCAATAAGATCTGTCGCTGCTCAGTTCCACTTTCCCGCCCTCTCCCCATAACCCTTAATCCCCTCTCTTATCAAGAACCCATCAACCCGCTTCTTAAAAATATTTAGCGAGGCAGCCTCCACCACTTCAACGGGCAGAGAATTCCAGAGACAACGGGGGCAGTGAGATTAATACAGGGCTACGGGGAGAGAGAGCGGGGTAGTGGGATTAATACAGGGCTACGGGGAGAGAGCGGGGACAGTGAGATTAATACAGGGTTACGGGGAGAGAGCGGGGTAGTGGGATTAATACAGGGTTACGGGGAGAGAGCGGGGTAGTGGGATTAATACAGGGCTACGGGGAGAGAGCAGGGGGCAGTGAGATTAATACAGGGTTACGGGGAGAGAGCGGGGACAGTGAGATTAATACAGGGCTACGGGGAGAGAGCGGGGGCAGTGGGATTAGTTTGGGGATTGATACAGGGCTACGGGGAGAGAGTGTGGCAGTGGAATTAGTTTGGGATTGATACAGGGCTATGGGGAGAGAGTGGAGGGGCAGTGGGATTAGTTTGGGATTGATACAGGGCTATGGGGAGAGAGCGGGGGAACAGTGGGATTAGTTTGGGGATCGAGCTACGGGGAGAGAGCAGAGGGGCAGTGGGATTAGTTTGGGGATTGATGCAGGGCTATGGGATTAGTTTGGGGATCGAGCTATGGGGAGAGCACGGTGGGGGGGGACAGTGGGATTAGTTTGGGGATCGAGCTACAGGGAGAGAGCGGGGGAGGGACAGTGGGATTAGTTTGGGGATCGAGCTACGGGGAGAGAGCGGGGGAGGGACAGTGGGATTAGTTTGGGGATCGAGCTACGGGGAGAGAGCGGGGGGGGGACAGTGGGATTAGTTTGGGGATCGAGCTACAGGGAGAGAGCGGGGGAGGGACAGTGGGATTAGTTTGGGGATTGAGCTACGGGGAGAGAGCGGTGGGGGGGGACAGTGGGATTAGTTTGGGGATCGAGCTACGGGGAGAGAGCGGAGGGGAGGGACAGTGGGATTAGTTTGGGGATCGAGCTATGGGGAGAGAGACAGTGGGATTAGTTTGGGGATCGAGCTATGGGGAGAGAGCGGGGGGGGACAGTGGGATTAGTTTGGGGATCGAGCTACGGGGAGAGAGCGGGGGGGGGACAGTGGGATTAGTTTGGGGATCGAGCTATGGGGAGAGAGCGGGGGGGGGGGAGGGGACGGTGGGATTAGTTTGGGGATCGAGCTACGGGGAGAGAGCGGGGGGGGGACAGTGGGATTAGTTTGGGGATCGAGCTACAGGGAGAGAGCGGGGGGACGGGGGGGGGACGGTGGGATTAGTTTGGGGATCGAGCTACGGGGAGAGAGCGGGGGGGGACAGTGGGATTAGTTTGGGGATCGAGCTATGGGGAGAGAGACAGTGGGATTAGTTTGGGGATCGAGCTATGGGGAGAGAGCGGGGGGGGACAGTGGGATTAGTTTGGGGATCGAGCTACAGGGAGAGAGCGGGGGGACGGGGGGGGGACGGTGGGATTAGTTTGGGGATCGAGCTACGGGGAGAGAGCGGGGGAGGGACAGTGGGATTAGTTTGGGGATCGAGCTACAGGGAGAGAGCGGGGGGGGGACAGTGGGATTAGTTTGGGGATCGAGCTATGGGGAGAGAGCGGGGGAGGGACAGTGGGATTAGTTTGGGGATCGAGCTACAGGGAGAGAGCGGGGGGACGGGGGGGGGACGGTGGGATTAGTTTGGGGATCGAGCTACGGGGAGAGAGCGGGGGGGGACAGTGGGATTAGTTTGGGGATCGAGCTATGGGGAGAGAGACCGTGGGATTAGTTTGGGGATCGAGCTATGGGGAGAGAGCGGGGGGGGGGGGGGGGGGGGACAGTGGGATTAGTTTGGGGATCGAGCTATGGGGAGAGAGCGGGGGAGGGACAGTGGGATTAGTTTGGGGATCGAGCTACAGGGAGAGAGCGGGGGAGGGACAGTGGGATTAGTTTGGGGATCGAGCTATGGGGAGAGAAACAGTGGGATTAGTTTGGGGATCGAGCTACGGGGAGAGAGCGGGGGGGGACAGTGGGATTAGTTTGGGGATCGAGCTATGGGGAGAGAGCGGGGGGGGGGAGACAGTGGGATTAGTTTGGGGATCGAGCTACGGGGAGAGAGAGGGGGTGGGGGGGGGGACGGTGGGATTTGTTGGATTAGTGTTGGGATCAAGCTATGGGGAGAGAGACAGTGGGTTGTTTGGGGATCGAGCTACGGGGAGAGAGACAGTGGGATTAGTTTGGGGATCGAGCTACGGGGAGAGAGACAGTGGGATTAGTTTGGGGATCGAGCTACGGGGAGAGAGCGGGGGGGGGGGGGGACAGTGGGATTAGTTTGGGGATCGAGCTATGGGGAGAGAGCGGAGGGGCAGTAGGATTGTGTTACCAATGCCTCTCTCTTGCGAATGAAGGAAAAGGCAACCTCAGGATGCCTCACCTTACGGCACACACAGACACACGCTCTCTCTGACACGGCAGAGCTGAAGATAATTAATTCCATACCTCGCCAGCGATGATATCGATGACTGACTCGTAAACGCTGACTGGAAGCTGTGAGAGTAAGGCAAACAGAGAGAGACAGAGTCAGGCGGCACACATTTATTACCCTCAGTCTTTTTTTCTGGGGCCAACTCTTTCCCAATTAGGCCGGATCGAGCTGCGGGACCCTTCAGAACACAAACGTGCTTCCAATTTTCCAACCTGCTGCCTTTTTCCTGTAATTAGCTGCTGCATTTTCAAAGGCAGCTTCCCCACCCCCGCGCCGCTGCGTTCCAGAACCTCTCCCGCGCTGTTCCTATTTTAACTCCTTTTTCCACAACGCTGATACCCCGAGGGGCTTTTGAAGGTTAAAACGCTGCCCCCCTCCCTCCCCATCTAACCAGAACCTTCTGCTGAACCTCCTCCACCTCGCTGGGAGGTGGAACCAGCTGCCTTGTTTCTCTCTCTCTCCCCCCACACGCCCACTCTGCCGTACAGGGTGCTGGCGTACCGGAGGTGAAAGCCCCGCCGTTTTCACTGGGGGCACATTTCACACACTAACACAAGGGCCCAGTTCCTGTTACAAACAGCTGGGCTCCAGTCAGCCGCTGTGATGAGGAGCGTCGCCTGTGGGGCATTTCGGTTCACCTTCCCAAACATCGGACAAGGAAGACTCATCAGGAAGTAATTTTGTTCTTCTCAAACCACTTCACAGCCCCCCCCCCCCCGCAAACCGCCCCCCAGTAAGGCAGGAGGTGGCCATTTGGCCCATCGAACGCTACAGCACAAACAGGCCCTTCAGCCCACAAGTTGCGCCGATCACATCCATACCTACCAGGGCCATAGAACTATCTGTAATTCCCAATCCCATTAGGTCCCATATACTCATCCAGAAGTCTTTTAGAAGACCCCCAGTGCCTCTACCACCACCGACGGCAGCTCACTCACCACCCTCTGAGTGAAAAACTTACCCCTGACATCTCCTCTGTACTTGCTCCCCATCACCTTAAACCTGTGTCCTCTCGTAGCGAACATTTCAGCCCTGGGAAATAGCCTCTGAGAATCCACCCTATCTATTCCTCTCAACATCTTATAAACCTCTATCAGGTCCCCTCTCATCCTTCGTCTCTCCAGGGAGAAGAGTCCCAGCTCCCTCAACCTATCCTCATAAGGCATGCCTCCCAATCCAGGCAACATCCTTGTAAATCTCCTCTGTACCCTCTCAATGGCTTCCACATCCTTCCTGTAGTGAGGCGACCAGAACTGCACACTGTACTCCAAGTGGGGTCTGACAAGGGTCTTATAAAGTTGCAGCATTACCTCCCGACTCCTAAACTCAATCCCTCGATTAATGAAGGCCAGTACACCATACGCCTTCCTGACCACATCCTCCACCTGCGAGGCCGATTTAAGAGTCCTGTGGACCCGGACCCCAAGATCCTTCTGCTTCTCAGCACTGCTAAGACTCCTACCCTTGATATTGTACTCCTGCATCCCGTTGGTCTTGCCAAAATGGACCAATCTGCCACTTCTCCGCCCAGTCTTGCATCCTATCGATATCACGCTGCAAGTTCTGACATCACGTCTCTGACAGAGCATCTTACAAGGACCCTCTCTCCCTCACACATTTACCTTCGCTAATCCCCCCCCCAACCCACACAC
>NW_027650842.1:0-39967 GCF_965287045.1 Carcharhinus amblyrhynchos
GAGAGACCCCCAGCCGGGTGGGGGCAGGTGGGGAGAGAGAGAGAGAGGCCCTCAGCCCCAGGGAGGGGGTGGGAGAGAGAGACCCCCAACCGCAGGGAGGAGAGGGAGAGAGCGAGACCCCCAGCCCCGGGGTGGGAGGGGGAGAGAGACCTTCAGCCCCCAGGGAGGGAGACCCCCAGCCCATCCCCGTCCCTCCACCCCCCTTGCCTCCACCACTCTCTTTATCTCTATCTCTCTCCATCATTTTATCTCTATCTCTCCATTTCTCTATCTCTTTTCATCACTCTAACACTCTCTCTATCTCCCCAAATCTGTCTCTCCATCTCTTTGTCTATCTATCTCTCCATCCCTCCCTCTATCCCTTTCTTTTCTCTCTGTCTTTGTGGCTCTCTCTGTCCCAATTTCTTTCTCTTTTTCTGCACATCTCTGTCTCTTCACCTGTCTACTTGTCTCTCCATCTCTCTCTCTGCCCTCATCTCTCTCATTCTCTCCATCTCTCCTTCTCTGTCTTTCTCTCTCTCTCTCAGTGGTTCCCTATCCCGAGCGCCATCTCCCTATCCCGAGCACCATCTCTCTATTTCCATCATTGTCTCTCCATCTCTAACTCTGTCCCCCTCTCTCTATCCCCATCACTCTTTCTCTCTCTGGAACTCTCTATCCATCTCTGTCTTGCTTCCACTATATACTTCTGTCTCCTATCTCACTCTCTGTGCCCCCGTCTCTCTCTCTCTCTCCCTGTGCCCCCGTCTCCCTCTCTCTCTCTGTGCCCCCGGTCTCTCTCTCTCTCCCTGTGCCCCCCGTCTCTCTCTCTCTCTCCCTGTGCCACCCCGTCTCTCTCTCTCTCTCTCCCTGTGCCCCCGTCTCTCTCTCTCTCTCTCCCTGTGCCCCCCGTCTCTCTCTCTCTCTCTCCCTGTGCCCCCGTCTCTCTCTCTCTCTCTCTCCCTGTGCCCCCCATCTCTCTCTCTCTCCCTGTGCCCCCCCCGTCTCTCTCTCTCTCTCTCCCTGTGCCCCCCCGTCTCTCTCTCTCTCTCTCCCTGTGCCCCCCCGTCTCTCTCTCTCTCTCCCTGTGCCCCCCGTCTCCCTCTCTCTCTCTGTGCCCCCGTCTCTCTCTCTCTCCCCTGTGCCCCCCGTCTCTCTCTCTCTCTCTCTCTCCCTGTGCCCCCCCGTCTCTCTGTCTCTCTCTCCCTGTGCCCCCGTCTCTCTCTCTCTCTCTCCCTGTGCCCCCGTCTCTCTCTCTCTCTCTCCCTGTGCCCCCCATCTCTCTCTCTCTCCCTGTGCCCCCCTCTCTCTCTCTCTCTGTGCCCCCGTCTCTCTCTCTCTCTGTGCCCCCGTCTCTCTCTCTGTGCCCCCGTCTCTCTCTCTCTGTGCCCCCGTCTCTCTCTCTCTGTGCCCCCGTCTCTCTCTCTCTGTGCCCCCGTCTCTCTCTCTCTGTGCCCCCGTCTCTCTCTCTGTGCCCCCGTCTCTCTCTCTGTGCCCCCGTCTCTCTCTCTGTGCCCCCGTCTCTCTCTCTGTGCCCCCGTCTCTCTCTCTGTGCCCCCGTCTCTCTCTCTGTGCCCCCGTCTCTCTCTCTGTGCCCCCGTCTCTCTCTCTGTGCCCCCGTCTCTCTCTCTGTGCCCCCGTCTCTCTCTCTGTGCCCCCGTCTCTCTCTCTGTGCCCCCGTCTCTCTCTCTGTGCCCCGTCTCTCTCTCTGTGCCCCCGTCTCTCTCTCTGTGCCCCCGTCTCTCTCTCTGTGCCCCCGTCTCTCTCTCTGTGCCCCCGTCTCTCTCTCTGTGCCCCCGTCTCTCTCTCTGTGCCCCCGTCCTCTCTCTGTGCCCCCGTCTCTCTCTCTGTGCCCCCGTCTCTCTCTCTGTGCCCCCGTCTCTCTCTCTGTGCCCCCGTCTCTCTCTCTGTGCCCCCGTCTCTCTCTCTGTGCCCCCGTCTCTCTCTCTGTGCCCCCGTCTCTCTCTCTGTGCCCCCGTCTCTCTCTCTGTGCCCCCGTCTCTCTCTCTGTGCCCCCGTCTCTCTCTCTGTGCCCCGTCTCTCTCTCTGTGCCCCCGTCTCTCTCTCTGTGCCCCCGTCTCTCTCTCTGTGCCCCCGTCTCTCTCTTCTGTGCCCCCGTCTCTCTCTCTGTGCCCCCGTCTCTCTCTCTGTGCCCCGTCTCTCTCTCTGTGCCCCCGTCTCTCTCTCTGTG
Organism: Carcharhinus amblyrhynchos; assembly: GCF_965287045.1. NCBI lineage: Eukaryota > Metazoa > Chordata > Chondrichthyes > Carcharhiniformes > Carcharhinidae > Carcharhinus > Carcharhinus amblyrhynchos. The sequence goes on from NW_027650842.1 coordinate 2,171, forward strand.
CCCCCGTCTCTCTCTCTGTGCCCCCGTCTCTCTCTCTGTGCCCCCGTCTCTCTCTCTGTGCCCCCGTCTCTCTCTCTGTGCCCCCGTCTCTCTCTGTGCCCCGTCTCTCTCTCTGTGCCCCCGTCTCTCTCTCTGTGCCCCCGTCTCTCTCTCTGTGCCCCCGTCTCTCTCTCTGTGCCCCCGTCTCTCTCTCTGTGCCCCCGTCTCTCTCTCTGTGCCCCCGTCTCTCTCTCTGTGCCACCGTCTCTCTCTCTGTGCCCCCGTCTCTCTCTCTGTGCCCCCGTCTCTCTCTCTGTGCCCCCGTCTCTCTCTCTGTGCCCCCGTCTCTCTCTCTGTGCCCCCGTCTCTCTCTCTGTGCCCCCGTCTCTCTCTCTGTGCCCCCGTCTCTCTCTCTGTGCCCCCGTCTCTCTCTCTGTGCCCCCGTCTCTCTCTCTGTGCCCCCGTCTCTCTCTCTGTGCCCCCGTCTCTCTCTCTGTGCCCCCGTCTCTCTCTCTGTGCCCCCGTCTCTCTCTCTGTGCCCCCGTCTCTCTCTCTGTGCCCCCGTCTCTCTCTCTGTGCCCCCGTCTCTCTCTCTGTGCCCCCGTCTCTCTCTCTGTGCCCCCGTCTCTCTCTCTGTGCCCCCGTCTCTCTCTCTGTGCCCCCGTCTCTCTCTCTGTGCCCCCGTCTCTCTCTCTGTGCCCCCGTCTCTCTCTCTGTGCCCCCGTCTCTCTCTCTGTGCCCCCGTCTCTCTCTCTGTGCCCCCGTCTCTCTCTCTGTGCCCCCGTCTCTCTCTCTGTGCCCCCGTCTCTCTCTCTGTGCCCCCGTCTCTCTCTCTGTGCCCCCGTCTCTCTCTCTGTGCCCCCGTCTCTCTCTCTGTGCCCCCGTCTCTCTCTCTGTGCCCCCGTCTCTCTCTCTGTGCCCCCGTCTCTCTCTCTGTGCCCCCGTCTCTCTCTCTGTGCCCCCGTCTCTCTCTCTGTGCCCCCGTCTCTCTCTCTGTGCCCCCGTCTCTCTCTCTGTGCCCCCGTCTCTCTCTCTGTGCCCCCGTCTCTCTCTCTGTGCCCCCGTCTCTCTCTCTGTGCCCCCGTCTCTCTCTCTCTCTGTGCCCCCGTCTCTCTCTCTCTCTGTGCCCCCGTCTCTCTCTCTCTGTGCCCCCGTCTCTCTCTCTCTGTGCCCCCGTCTCTCTCTCTCTGTGCCCCCGTCTCTCTCTCTCTCTCTGTGCCCCGTCTCTCTCTCTCTCTCTGTGCCCCCGTCTCTCTCTCTCTCTCTGTGCCCCCGTCTCTCTCTCTCTCTCTGTGCCCCCCGTCTCTCTCTCTCTCTCTGTGCCCCCCGTCTCTCTCTCTCTCTCTGTGCCCCCCGTCTCTCTCTCTCTCTCTGTGCCCCCCGTCTCTCTCTCTCTCTCTGTGCCCCCCGTCTCTCTCTCTCTCTCTGTGCCCCCCGTCTCTCTCTCTCTCTCTGTGCCCCCCGTCTCTCTCTCTCTCTCTGTGCCCCCCGTCTCTCTCTCTCTCTCTGTGCCCCCCCGTCTCTCTCTCTCTCTCTGTGCCCCCCGTCTCTCTCTCTCTCTCTGTGCCCCCCGTCTCTCTCTCTCTCTCTGTGCCCCCCGTCTCTCTCTCTCTCTCTGTGCCCCCCGTCTCTCTCTCTCTCTCTGTGCCCCCCGTCTCTCTCTCTCTCTCTGTGCCCCCCGTCTCTCTCTCTCTCTCTGTGCCCCCCGTCTCTCTCTCTCTCTCTGTGCCCCCCGTCTCTCTCTCTCTCTCTGTGCCCCCCGTCTCTCTCTCTCTCTCTGTGCCCCCCGTCTCTCTCTCTCTCTCTGTGCCCCCCGTCTCTATCACTTCCTGTCTTCTTTATCTCTCCCTCACTCTATCTCCATCTCCTTCTCTGTTTCTGTCTGACCTTCTGTCTCTCGATCTGTCTTTCTATCTCTCTCTGCCTGTCTAATCCTGTCTCTCTCTATGTCCATCTCTTTCTCATTCTCTCTCTCTCTATATCTCCCCTCTGCATCCCTCTGTCTCCACCTCTCAGTTGTTCTGTCTTTGTCTCCATCACTAACGCTGTCTCCTCTTTCAGTCTCTGTCTCTCCCTTGCTAACAGCTCCTTATTAATAAGATGTTGGGAAGTTGGATTATGCAACTGGTTTCAGGGTAATGTGCCAGGCAGTACCAGTCTCTCTCTCCCTTCTGCCCACTTGCCAGCCTTCTCAGTAGATGCCCGTGATTTTTCTATTATTGAGTGAAAGCAACCTCAGTTTTATGTAGACTGAACCCTTTTCGATTGGATCGGTGCTTTCTGCTCCCAACTTCCTTTTATTTGCACGGTGGAACAGTGGGTCAGCACTGCTGCTTCACAGCTCCAGGGGACCTGGGTTCGATTCCCGGCTCGGGTCGCCGGCTGTGTGGAGTTTGCACATTCTCCTCGTGTCTGCGTGGGTTTCCTCCAGGTGCTCCGGTTTCCTCCCACGGTCCAAAGATGTGCAGGTTAGGTTGATTGGCCGTGCTAAGAAATTGCCCCTTAGTGTCCAGGGATGTGTAGGTTAGAGGGATTAGTGGGGTAAAGTATGTAGGGATATGGGGGTCAGGCTTGCGTGGGATTGTGGTCGGCGCAGACTCGATGGTCCGAATGGCCTCTTTCTGTACTGTAGGGTTCTCTGATTTGCGCTCAATGCAGGTGGCCTGCTGTGGAAATATATTTAATTCCATTTATGCTTACGGTCCCGCCACCTTGTTCTCCAATATCACCCAGAGGGGCTGCGTCTGTCAGCAGAGATCAGGAACCTGAGACCAGGCTAAGGTAACACTCCCTTTGGTTCCTTTTACTCCTGTTCTTAGCATCTTGCACAGAGGCTAGCCTCTTAGCTCAGAGCTGATGAGATCTGTACACCCTCCACGGAGCTCCAAACAGCCTTTCGAGATGATAAAGCTGTCCCTGTGCCTGCAATTTCCAGTATCACTGTGTTTATTAGCGTCACAAGTAAGGCTGACATTAACACTGCAGTGAAGTTACTGTGAAAGTCCCCCTAGTCGCCACACTGAGGGAGAATTTAGCACGACCAATGCACCCTAACCAGCACGTCTTTCGTGTGGGAGGAAACCGGAGCTCCCGGAGGAAACCCACGCAGACACGGGGAGAATGTGCAAACTCCCGCACAGACGGTGACCCAAGCCGGGAATCGAACCCTGGCGCTGTGAGAGCTAACCATCGCGCCGGCCCTGTCCTACCAGAGGTGTGAAAGGCTGAACTCGTTCTCAGGTGACGAGATGAGATTTTTTTAATTTACAGAATGATGGGTTTTGAACTGGGCGGGGAACCATTCAGCCCATCATAACTGTGCTGGCCCTTTGGAAGGGATGTCCCATTGTTCCCAATCCCCTGCCCTAAATCTTTCCATGTCAACTGTTGGGACGTTGGGTGCCATTGCTCGGGGGGGGGCAGCGCGGCTTACAGTGGTTTGCACAGCTGTCTTGCAGCGCTAGGGATACGGGTTCGATTCCAGCCTTGGGTCACCGTCTGTGTGGAGTCTGTACCTTCTCTCTACCTTCTGGAGTCTGTGTGGGTTTCCTTCGGGTGCTTTGGTTTCCTCCTACAGTCAAAAAATGTATAGATTAGTGGATTGCCCGTGCTAAATTACCCTTTAGTTTCCAAAGGTGTGCTGGTTAGGTGGATTGGCCATGCTAAATTGCCCCTTAGTGTCCAAAGATGTGTAGGTTAGGTGGATTGGCCATGCTAAATTGCCTCTTAATATCCAAAGATGCGTAGGTTAGATGGATTGGCCATGCTAAATTGCCCCTTAGTGTCCAAAGATGTGCAGGTTAGATGGCTTGGCCATGCTAAATTGCCCCTTAGTGTCCAAAGATGTGTAGGTTAGGTGGATTGGCCATGCTGAATTGTCCCTTAGTGTCCAAAGATGTGTAGGTTAGGTGGATTGGCCATGCTAAATTGCCCCTTAGTGTCCAAAGATGTGCAGGTTAGGTGGGATTAGTGGAGTTACAGGTTGGGCCTACGTAAGATGCTGTATGGGAGAATCAGTCAGACTTGATGAGCCAAATCGTCTCCTTCTGCACTGTAGGGATTCTGTGAAAAAGCCTCTCACATCCCACTGAAAACCAGTTTCCAAAAATCCTCAGGGATCCACAATCGAAGAAGCAATTGTCAACTTCTGTTAAGATTGAGGTGATGGAGGATTGGAGTTTGCTGACTAGAAGAATAGTGGAAGCGAGAGGAGAAATCATTTTGAAAAGGAATGGATAGAATCCTAATAGTGCACAAGGAGGCCATTCGGCCCATTGAGTCTGTACAGACTTTCTGACATCTTACTCAGGCCCATTCCTGTGCATTTACCCCACTAATCCCCCTTAGCTGCATGTCTTTGGGTGCTCAGGGGCAATTTAGCATGGCCAATCCACCTAACCTGTACATCTTTGGACACTAAGGGGCAATTTAGCATGGCCAATCCACCTAACCTGTACATCTTTGGACACTAAGGGGCAATTTAGCATGGCCAATCCACCTAACCTGTACATCTTTGGACACTAAGGGGCAATTTAGCATGGCCAATCCACCTAACCTACACATCTTTGGACACTAAGGGGCAATTTAGCATGGCCAATCCACCTAACCTGTACATCTTTGGACACTAAGGGGCAATTTAGCATGGCCAATCCACCTAACCTGTACATCTTTGGACTGTGGGAGGAAACCAGAGCACCCGGAGGAAACCCACACGGAAACAGGGAGGACAGGCGCACAGATGGTGACCCAAGGCTGGAATCGAGTCCACGTTTGTGGCGCTGTGAGGCAGCAGTGCTAACCACTGTGCCATCGCGCTACCCACTTTTAAAAGAATCATAGAACCCTACAGTGCAGAAAGAGGCCATTCGGCCCATCGAGTCTGCACCGACCACAATCCCACCGAAGCCCTACCCCCCATATCCTTACTTATTTTACCCAACAATTACCCCTAACCTACCCATCTCAGGACACTAAGGGGCAGTTTAAGCGTGGCCAATCAACCTAACCCGCACATCTTTGGAGGAAACCGGAGCACCCGGAGAAAACCCGCACGGACACGAGGAGAATGTGCAAACTCCAGACAGACAGCGACCCGAGGCGGGAATCGAACCCAGCTGTGCCGCAGCAGGGCTAACCGCTGCGCTACCGTGCCGCCAACTCAGATCGGCTTAGTGAAAATGAATCTGCACACTTGAATGCATTTCTGATGGTGAATTTGACGCGCTGGTTTAACGTTCAATATCATTGCTTTTGACCCGGGGTACTGTTTGAGTTGTGTTTCATTTCTGTAATACGGTGTCGCGGGAGCACATGCACCATGTTAGAATGTGTGTGTAACACTGGACTGGCTGCTATCTGTAAGGTATTCACTATTGTGGGTTCTCTCGTCGGGGTTACTGTGTCGTGGGTACACAGTGTGGCTTAAAGATGTTGTATCATGTCTGTCACACTGTCTGTTTACTACCCTCTTACCTGCTTCCTCACCATTCGTGAGGTCCCTCTGCAAGCTCGGCCAGTTTGATGCACCTGTTTAACATGTGAAGCAGGTTTGCGTTCCAATCGTATTAGCCTCGTTCAAGGCAGAAGTTGCAAATGTTCGGAACGACTTGCCAAGGGCAGTGGCGGAGAATACAGTGGGGACATTTAACATGCAGGCAGGCTGCGAGCCTGTCCCACTCAATTAGATCATGGGCGGCGCAGTGGTTGGCACTGCCGTCTCACAGTGCCAGGGTTCGATTCCTGGCTTGGTCTGTGCAGAGTTTCCTCCCCGTGTCTGCGTGGCTTTCCTCCAGCTGCTCCGGTTTCCTCCCACAGTCCAAAGATGTGCGGGTTAAGTGGATCGGTCATGCTAAATTGTCCCTTAGTGTTAGGGGGACTAGACTAATATGGGGATAGTGCCTGAGTAGGATTGTGGTCAGTGCAGACATGATGGGCCAAATGGCCTCCTCTGTGCTGTAGGGATTCTATGATCTGTTTCTGGGCTCATATTTACTCACCTTGTCTCTCTCAAACTCCCCACCTAATAAATATCGATCGATCTTATTCTCAATTAAACCTACTAATTCCAGCAGTCCGGTCTGACTGTCTGCGTCTTTACCCACAGTTATATACACAACCAGTGTCCCTAATTTGATTTGATCTATTATTGACACATGAGTTGTGATACAGTGAAAAGTATTGTTTCTTGCGCACTTTACAGACAAAGCATACTATTCATTGAGTACTTAGTGGAGAAGGAAAGGAGAGAGTGCAGAATGTAGTGTTACAGTCATAGCTAGCGTGTAGAGAAAGATCAACTTAGTGCGAGGTAGGTCCATTCAAAAGCCTGATGGCAGCAGGGAAGAAGCTGTTCTTGAGTCGGTTGGTATGTGATCTCAGATTTTTTTGTATCTTTTTCCTGGTGGAAGAGAGAATGTCCGGGGAGCAGTGGGGTCCTGGATTATGCTGGCTGCTTTTCCGAGGCAGCGGGAAGTGCAGTTGGGGTCAACGGATGGGAAGTTGGTTTGTGTGATGGGATTGGGCTACGTTCATGACCCTTTGTAGTTTCTTGCGGTCTTGGTCGGAGCCCAGACCAAGCTGTGATATGTCCGGAAAAGATGCTTTCTATGGTGCATCTGTAAAAGTTGGTGAGAGTCGTAGCGGACATGCCAAATTTCCTTAGCCTTCTGAGAAAGTAGAGGCCTTGGTGGGCTTTCTGAACTATAGTGTTGGTGTGAAGGGACCAGGACAGGTTGTTGGTGATCTGGACACCTAAAAACCTGAAGGTCTCGACCATTTCCTCTTCATGCCCGTTGATGTAGACAGGGGCATGCCTGCATTTGAGGGTACCATTGAGTCCTGCCATGCTTGTTGGGGACCTTGCAGGGACAGGGGTGTATTATTGACCCCATTCATCACAATAAGTTTATCCCTGCTTTGTTTTGGGTGGGTTCCTTGCTTTTCGGGGGCTGCCCTTCCTGCTTTGTCCCTGAGGTTGTTGAATTTAGTCTGCGTGGTTGGCATCAAAAGAAATGCCAGTCTCAGCAGTCACCTTGGGGTGGGAGAGTTCCAAGTCAACTTGGCGGGAAGAAGTGCCTCTTGACATCGTTGTTTTTTCTTACCTTATCGTTTATTCACGGGACGCTGAGCATTTATTGCCCATCCCTAATTGCCCCTTGAGAAGGCGGTGCCTTCTTGAACCCAACTGCAGTCACTGTTGTGTAGGTACACCCACAGTGCTGTTAGGGAGGGCATTCCAGGCCTTTTAACCAGTTCATCCCCAAACAGCCTGGCTCCGGTTTTGGCGTTGTGCTTGGGACTCACCCATGGGGTACATTTTCTCTCTGCGTCCGATCAAATCCTGTAAACATCTCAGTTAGATCACACCTTGCTATACAAGTCCGGCCCATGCAATCTGTCCCCATAATTTAAGCCTGGTGTCATCCTGGAATTACTTTTCAAAAAATGGCTAACAATGGTGCCCATCCCTTACTGCCCCTTGAACTGAGTGTCTCACACGGTTCTTAACTAGCCTAGTTAGAGGCTAGTTAAGAACCAGCGACACTGCTGTGGACTCTGGAGTCACATGTAGGCCAGACCGGGTAAGGACGGCAGATTTCCTTCCCTAAAGGAACATTAGTGACCCAGATGGGTTTTTCCGACAATGGTTTCATCAGTAGATTCTTAATTCCAGATAATTTTTTTATTGAATTCAAATTCCACCATCTGCTGTGGTGGGATTCGAACTCTTGTTCTCAGAGCATGAGCCTGGGCTTCCAGATTACCAGTCCAGTGATAGTGCCATTATACCCCTGTCTCCGCTGATACGGGTAAATGATCTGGAAGGGTGGAACGATAGTTAGCGCTGCTGCCTCACAGCCCCTGGGACCTGGGTGCAATTCTAGCCTCGAGTGCCCTGTGGAGTTTGCATGTTCTCTCCGTGGATTTTGTCCGGGTGCTCCGGTTTCCTCCCACACTCCAAAGATGTGCAGGTTAGGTGGATTGGCCGTGTTAAATTGCCCCTTAGTGTTCAAATATCGGTGAATCTGTAGAACCCTTTGCCGCAGAAGGCAGTGGAGGCCAGGGCAATGAGTGTCTTTAAGGCAGAGATGGATAGGTTCTTGATTAATAAGGGAATCGGGCGATGTGGGGAATTGGCAGTAGAATCGGGATGAGAAAAATATTAATCATGATTGAATGGCGGAGCAGACTTAATGGGAGGAGTGGCCTAATTCTGCTCCTGTGTCTTATAAGGTGTGTGGGTTAGGTGGATTAAGAACATAAGAAATAGGAGCAGGAGTCGGTCATCTAGCCCTTCGAGCCTGCCCCGCCATTCAATAAGATCATGGCTGATCTGAAGTGGATCAGTTCCACTTTCCCGCTTTCTCCCCTTAATTCCCCTGTCTATCAGAAACCTATCTACCCGTGACTTAAATATATTCAGCGAGGTAGCCTCCACCACTTCAACGGGCAGAGAATTCCAGACATTCACCACCCTTTGAGGGAAGAAGTTCCTCCTCAACTCCGATCTAAACTGCCCCCCCGCTTATCTTGAGGCTGGGTCCTCTTGTCCTGCTGTCCTTTCTAAGCGGGAAGAATCTCTCTACCTCTACCCTATCCATCCCCTTCATTATCTTATACGTCTCTATAAGATCCCCCCTCATCCTTCTAAACTCCAACGAGTACAGACCCAGTCTATTTAGTCTCTCTTCATAGTCCAACCCCCTCATCTCCGGTATCAGCCTAGTGAACCTCCTCTGCACTCCCTCCAAGGCCAAAATATCCTTGCGTCACTGCGGCGACCAAAACTGCACACAGTACTCCAGCTGCGGTCTCACCAGTGCCCTGTACAGTTGCAGCAAGACCTCCCTGCTTTTATATTCTATCCCCCTCGCTATAAAGGCCAGCATCCCATTCGCCTTCTTGATCACCTGCTGCACCTGCAGACTGGGTTTTTGCGACTCATGCACAAGGACCCCCAGGTCCCTCTGCACCGTAGCATGCTGCAGCTTTTCGTCCTTTAAGTAGTAATCCCTCCTACTATTATTTCTGCCAAAGTGGATCATCTCACACTTGCTAACATTGTACTCCATCTGCCAGGTCCTCGCCCACTCGCTCAGCCTATCCAGATCCAGTTAGGTGAATTGGTAACCTGCACATCTTTGGACACTAAGGGTCAATTTAGCATGGCCAATCCACCTAACCTACACATCTTTGGACACTAAGGGACAATTTAGCATGGCCAATCCACCTAACCTACACATCTTTGGACACTAAGGGACAATTTAGCATGGCCAATCCACCTAACCTGCACATCTTTGGACACTAAGGGTCAATTTAGCATGGCCAATCCACCTAACCTACACATCTTTGGACACTAAGGGGCAATTTAGCATGGCCAATCCACCTAACCTGCACATCTTTGGACACTAAGGGACAATTTAGCGTGGCCAATCCCCCTAACCTACACATCTTTGGATACTAAGGGGAAAATTAGCATGGCCAATCCACCCTTAACGTCTAAATCTTTGGGAAAATCTTGATTTTCGTCCGGAAGGTAACTCAGTAATTCATTCCAATTTTGGATTGCTTCCTCGTTGTCCAATCTAAGAAACCAAAAACAGAAAATGCTGGAAAATCTCAGCGGGCCTGACAGCATCTGTGAAGAGTGAGTAGAGCCAACGCTTTGAGTCTGGATGACCCTTTGTCAGAGCTGAAGGCAACAGAATATAGGATGGAATTTACACTGTGTGGGTGATGTGGGGGTCAGGGACATCTCTTGGTTTCAGATTGCTTTTGCCTTAATTTGAGGAATGTGAATTCTGCCTCAACCAATAAAGTTCAACGCTAAAATAAAGTTGTGCATTTATGTAGCGCCTTCCCATGGCTGTAGAGCATCCCAAAGCACTTTTGTAGTGTTTTATTCATTTGTGGGACAGGTGCATCGCTGGCTGGGCCAGCATTTATTGCCCACCCCTAATTGCCCTTGAGAAGGTGGTGGGCGAGCTGCCTTCTTGAATCACTGCAGTCCATATGCCGTGGGTTGATCCACAATTTTCTTCCCTAAAGGACCTTAGCGAACCAGATGGGTTTTTCCGACAATGGTTTCACGGTCGTTAGATGATTCTTAATTCCAGATATTTTATATGGAATTCAAATTCCACCATTGGCCGTGGTGGGATTCGAACCCGGGTCCCAGCAGGTTCCTGGATTAACAGTCTAGCGATAATACCACTTGGCCATCGCCTCCCCCTTAATGCTGGCTGAGCCAGTGACACCGACACCTTGTTCATTTGAAATTTAACTCGTCCATTTGGTGCGAAATTCAAAGAAGTTTCTTATAAATGTCTTCTGGGAACATGTGAAAGTGTGTGTGTGCGTGTGGAGTCATGCGTGTGTGTGTGGTCGCTCACTTATCCAAGCAAACTTTGTCCCCCCCCCAGCCATAGTTAGCACCATGAACTTTATTTTCAAATTTATTTTGTTTCGCATCAGAAGAATATTGTGCAACCTGATCTTTCAGCCTTTAGTTGTAGTTACAGGAATGTTCAAAGATTTAGTGTTTCAGAAAAAAGTACTGGCCAGGCTGGTTAATCTGATTATCTAACATGTGAGGGGGAAGAGCTTGTCTATCCCTGGAAGACGAACCTTGCTCAATACCGGTTGAGACAGGAGCTTGCGTGTGGAGTGGGAGAAGTGCTTCGTGCTAAGGTGTGACAAGACACTTTGTCCATTTTCAACAGAGTGGGAGCACTTGCTTTATTGATGCCCAAATCAGTGGTCAGGTGGAACTTGAATTGCAGCCTTTGGAGCCAGTTGTAAACACTTATAAAGATTGGAAAGTCCTGGTTATTTCCATTTAAAAATAGTTCCCAAGTTAACTTCTGCTTAAACTTATGCCTTTCAATAAATCTCACTTGGTTTCCTTAGCCTGAAATAAATGTCTTGTACATGTGTTTCCTTTCCATCTTTTGCTGTGATCAGGAGTAAATGGCGTACACTTGGTAGCATTTGCCATCTAAACTAGTGGCATAAGAGTAGATTGTTAGCCCTGCAGCACTCTGAACTTATTTCCTCATTTTGCAAAGTCACAGTGTTTTGCTGTTCTAACCTTTTTTTGTGGTAAGCTCACATAAAGGATGTTAGAACGTAGCCTGAATTGTAACACATTATCATAGGACCATTCATTGATGCAGCACAGAAGGAAGCCATTCAGCCCATTGCACCCATGCTGGCCCTTCGATATGGATGTAGTTGGCGTTGGACTGGGGTAAACACAGTAAGAAGCCTCAGATTAAAGTCCAACAGGTTTATTTGGTAGCAAACACCACTAGCTTTCGGGGATTGCCCCTTCGTTCGGTAGGGATCCAGAAACTTAGGAACAGGAGGCAGTCATTCCCTTTAGCCTGCTGTGCCATTTCTTGAGTTCGAGGCTGATCTGCGACCAAACTCCAAGAAGGTGACCAACTATCATGGATTTTGCGATCCTGCCCCGCCTTGGCAGTCGTCCCGTGTCCCAGGTCGGTCGTTCCCAGGGCGTGTTTTGCTCTATAATTCCAACCCTCAAACCTGGCATTCTCCTTATGCGGGGGCGATGGCCTAGTGGTATTATCGCTAGACTATTAATCCAGAAACCCAGCTAATGTTCTGGGGACCCGGGTTCGAATCCCGCCACGGCAGATGGTGGAATTTGAATTCAATAAAAAAAAATCTGGCATTAAGAATCTACTGATGTCGGGAAAACCTTATCTGGTTCACTAATGTCCCTTTGGGGAAGGAAATTTGCTGTCCTTACCTGGTCTGGCCTATATGTGACTCCAGAGCCGCAGCCACTCAGTTCAAGGGCAGTTGGTACATCAGAATTCCTTCAGTGCAGAAGGCACCATTCAGCCCATCGAGTCTGCACTGACCCTCTGAAAGAGCATCGTACCTTAGTCCAATCAATCGCCCTAACAAAGGGCGACATGGACAGGTTGGGCCGAAGGGCCTATTTCCATGATGTAAAACCCCGATGATTCTATACCACCGTAACTCCGCGCATTAATCAAGGCCAATCTCCCTAACCCTGCACATCCTTGGAGTGTGGGAGGAAGCCAGAGCACCCAGCGGAATCCCATGGAGATACTGATCGACTTTCCAACAACCGATCCCAGGTTGATAAGGTTGTTAAGAAGGCGTACGGTGTGTTAGCTTTTATTGGTAGAGGGATTGAATTTCGGAGCCGTGAGGTCGTGTTACAACTGTACAAAACTCTGGTGTGGCCGCACTTGAGTATTGCGTACAGTTCTGGTCGCCGCATTATAAGAAAGATGTGGAGGCAATGGAAAGGGTACAGAGGAGGTTTACCAGGATGTTGCCTGGTATGGTGGGAAGGTCTTATGAGGAAAGGCTGAGGGACTTGAGGTTATTTTCATTAGAGAGAAGAAGGTTACGGGGTGACCTAATTGAGGCATACAAGATGATCAGAGGGTTAGATAGGGTGGACAGTGAGAGCCTTTTTCCTCGGATGGTGATGGCTAACACGAGGGGGACATAGCTTTAAATTGAGGGGTGGTAATTATAGGACGGATGTCAGGGGTAGGTTCTTTACTCAGAGGGTAGTAAGGGCGTGGAATGTCCTGCCTGCAGCAGTTGTGGACTCGCCAACTTTAAGGTCGTTCAAATGGTCAGTGGATAGGCATATGGATAACATTGGAATAGTTTAGGTTAGAGGGTCATTAGATTGGTTCCACTGGTCGGCACAACATCAAGGGCCGAAGGGCCTGTACTGTGCTGTAATGTTCTATGATCCACTAAACTGCCCCAGATCTCGCTCCCACTTCATTAATTCCAGCATTGAATATATACAGGACCCCATTGCCAATATCCTGGGGGTTACAATTGACCAGAAATTAAACTGGACTAACTGTATAAATACTGTGGCTACAACAGCAGGTCAGAGGCTGGGAGTCCTGTGTTGAGTAATTCACTTCCTGACCCCTATCCACAAGGCACAAGTCAGGAGTGTGATGGAATACTCCCCTCTTCCCTGGATGGGGGCAGCTCCAACAACACTCGAGGATCTCCACACCAGCCAGGACAAAGCAGCCCCAGTTGATTGGCACCACATTCACAAACATTCACTCCCTCCACCACGAACACACACAGTGGCAGCAGTGTGTACCATCTACAAGGTGCGCTGCAGCAACTCACTAGACAGCATACAAACCCACAATCTCTACCATCTAGCAGGTCAAGGGCAGCAGATACATGGGAACACCACCTCCTGAAAGCTCCCCCCCAAATCACTCACCATCCTGATTTGGGAATATATTGGCCATTCCTCCACTGTCGCTGGGTCAAGATCCTGAAACTCCTTCGCTAACAGCACTGTGGGTCTACCTACACAGTAAGAAGTCTCACAACACCAGGTTTAAGTCCAACCAGTTTACTTGATAGTAAACTCAAGCTTTCGGAAACGGTGTTCCTTTGTAAGGTTATTATTGTCACATGACAATATTTGATTTATTATTGGCACGGTGGTTAGCACTGCTGCCTCGCAGCGCCCGGGTTCGATTCCTGGCTCGGGTCACTGTCTGTGTAGAGTTTGCACATTCTCCCTGTGTCTGCGTGGGTTTCCTCCGGGTGCTTCAGTTTCCTCCCACAGTCCAAAGATGTGCAGTTAGGTGGATTGGTCACGCTAAATTGACCCTCGTGTTAGGGGGACTAGCTAGGGTAATGCATAGGGCTATAGGGGTTAGGATCTGGTGGAATTGTGATAGGTGCACACTTGATGGACCAAATGGCCTCCTTTTGCATTGTAAGATTCTATGTATTGGGATACAGTGAAAAGTATTGTTAATCTGCACAGACAAAGCATACTGTTCATAGAGAAGGAGGGTGCAGAACGTAGTGTTACAATAGCTAAGGTGTAGAGAAAGCTCAACTTAGCGCAAGGTAAATCCATTCAAAAGTCTGACAGCAGCAGGGAAGAAGCTGTTCTTGAGTCGGTTGGTACGTGACCTCAGACTTTTGTATCTTTTTCCCGACGGAAGAAGGTGGAAGAGAGAATGTCCGGGGTGCGTGGGGTCCTTGATTGTGCTGGCTGCTTTTCCGAGGTAGCAGGAAGTGTAGACAGAGTCAATGGATGGGAGGCTGGTTTGTGTGATGGACTTGCGATCTTGGGCAGAGAAGGAGCCCAGACCAAGCTGTGATACAATCGGAAATAACGCTTTCTATGATGGTTCTATAACATATTAAGTTGATCTTTCTCTGCAGTCTAGCTGTGACTGTAGCACTACATTCTGCACACTCTCCTTTCCTTCTCCCCAATGTACTCAATGAATGGTATGCTTTGTCTGCATAGTGTGCAAGGAACAATACTTTTCACTGTGGCCCAATACATTTGATAATAACAAATTAACTCAAAATTTGTGGGTGGAGTTCAGAGTTGCTCCTTTATAATAGCGATTGGTCACTGATGTGTTTTGAGGGATGTTGGTGAGAGTTGTTTTGTGTTTTCTGCTCCACCAATACGCTTGCAATGAAATTACAAGTGTGTTTGGAGCCTTGTTTAGCCACTGGGACCTTTTGGAAGAATGTTTTAAAGTTTTATTTATTCATGTCACGAGTCCATTAACACTGCAATGAAGTTACTGTGAAAATCCCTTAGTCGCCACACTTTGGCGCATGTTTGGGTACACTGAGGGAGAATTTAGCACGTCTTTATGGACTGTGGGAGGAAACCCACGCAGACATAGGGAGAATGTGCAAACTCTGCACAGATAGTGACCCAAGCTGGGAATCGAACCCAGGTCCCTGGCACTGTGAGGCAGCAGTGTTAACCACTGGGCCACCGTTCCGCCTACGCAAATGCAAGTCCTTTCTGATTATGCATCTTTTCTCATGCTCGCACCCCAATGCCTTTGGAAAATCCACACAATGTCTCCCTTTGTCTTTTCCCCTCACTCATTTCCCTCGCTATTTTCTACCATTTTCTGTCTTTACATTATGAATGTTTCGAGAGTAGCCTTGTACTTCGTTTCGTTAGTGTACTCATGACCAGCAGACGGGCAACACGACAGCTCAGTGACTATCACTGTTTGCTGTGCAGACACATGGATTTGGGCCAGTGTCTGTGGGAGTTTGCGCATTCTCCCCGTGCTTGCGTGGGTTTCTTCCGGGTGCTCCGGTTTCCTCCCACACCCCAAAGATGTGCTCTTAGGCTGATTGGTGTAACAAATTGTCCCTAAATTATTCTCCCCTCAATCTGGTTTCCAATGGGGGGTACCATACGCATAGACACGGGTCAAGGGTGGAAGAGGAAAAACACATTGTTAAAATGGCGGCGTGGGCTCGTTGGGCCGAAGGGCCTGTTTCCCGTGCTGTGTTGTTCTTTGTTCTTTATTTATCAGTGGCTTCTTGGCCCTCTGTGCCTGATCGACCTTCCATACTGTTTTGCCCCATTTCTGTCTCATTCCCCTTTCTGAGATAACTTACAATGGACAGCAAGATAGGTTGAGGGAGACAACCTTGGAACAGAGAACTACAGCGATGTCAATAAACCTGGGAATGAGGTTCCCTCAGGGAGATGTGCCAGTCAATGGAAAAAACCTTCACCTCAGATACTTTGCCATTTAACACAGCGTGTGTGGCAAACACAGGGTTAGATCCATCACCAAATTCTGGTTTGTTGTTGGCCTGATAAACCTTAGTAGAGTTGAAAAGCTGTTAGGTCTCTGGAGCAGTTTGCTGCCCAAGTGGCGGCACAGTGATTAGCACCGCTGACTCCCTGCTCCAGGGACCAGGGTTCGATTCCAGCTTCGGGTGACTGCCCGTGTGGAATTTGTACATTCTCCTCGTGTCTGCGTGAGTTTCCTCCGGGTGCTCCGGTTTCCTCCCACAGTCCAAAGATATGTAGGTTAGGGGGATTGGCCGTGGTAAATTGCCCCTTATGTCCAAAGATGTGTAGGTTAGGGTGGATTGGCCATGCTAAATTGCCCCTTAGTGTCCAAAGATCTGTAGGTTAGGTGGATTAGCCAAGCTAAATTGTCCCTTAGTGTCCAAAGATATGCAGGTTAGTGGAATGGCCATGCTAAATTACTCGTCATTGTTCGAGGGGGGACTGAGAGCAAATGGGTGGGGTTATGGGGATCGCGCCTGGATGGGACAGTTGCCAGTGCAGGTCTGATGGGCTGAATGGCCCCCATCTGCCCTGTAGGCATTCCACGATCCATTCGGAAAGAAAGGCATTGGCTTTCAAGGGTGAACTTGTCAGCAAATGGGATCCAGGGTTATGGGACCACAGGGCTGGATGGGCTGAAGGTCCTCGGTGCCTGAAGATGGTATAATGTCACTCTCACCTGGAAGACTGTGACTGCGAATGGTTAAAAAGAGAAATCAATGTCTGAAACTCAACGGTTGATGAATTGACGGAGACAGTTTATAGTGGAGGAAATATCAATATTTTAGTGTCTCGTTGGGTTTGCGGTTTGGAATAAAGGCTCTTGGAGTTGTCTCTTCTCCAGGTTCTGCTCTGCAGTGAGACCATGTGCAAATGTATGAGATCCTCCTGTAAATCATTTGGCTGGAAACCCTCTCCAGTTCACCGTCACTCTGCTTTTCAGTTGCATAAGGTATTCCCAGTGTGGCATTGGGTGGCACAACGGTTAGCACCGCTGCTTCACAGCGCCAGGGTCCGGGGTTCGAATCCCGGCTTGGGTCACTGTGTGTGTGGAACCAGCATGTTCTCCCCATGTCTGCGTGGGTTTCCCCAGCTTCTCCCACAGTCCAAAAGACGTGCTGGTTAGGTGCATTGGCCACGCAAACCAGCCTCCCATCCATTGACTCTGTCGACACTTCCCACTGTCTCGGAAAAACAGCCAGAATAATTAAGGATCCCCACCCACCCTGGGCATTCTCTCTTCCACCTTCTTCCGTTGGGGAAAAGGATACAAAAGTCTGAGGTCACGTACCAACCGACTCAAGAACAGCTTCTTCCCTGCTGTTGTCAGACTTTTGAATGGACCTACCTCGCATTAAGTTGATCTTTCTCTACACCCTCACTATGACTGTAACACTACATTCTGCACCCTCTCCTTTCCTTCTTTAGAATCATAGAAACCCTACAGTGCAGAAAGAGGCCCTTCAGCCCATCGAGTCTGCACCGACCATAACCCCACCCAGGCCCTACCCCCCATATCCCTACATATTATACCCGCTAATCCCTCTAACCTACGCATCCCAGCTCACTAAGGGGCAATTTTTTTAGCACGGCCAATCAACCTAACCCGCACATCTTTGGACTGTGGGAGGAAACCGGAGCACCCGGAGGGAAACCCACGCAGACACGGGGAGAATGTGCAAACTCCACACAGACAGTGACCCGAGCCGGGAATCGAACCCAGGACCCTGGCGCTGTGAAGCAGCAGTGCTAACCACTGTGCTGTATAGCGTGCAAGAAACAATAATTTTCTCTGTACGCTAATACACGTGACAATAAATCAAATTAAAATCTAAATTCTCGGACAACTCGGGAATTTTCATAGTAGCTTCTTTGCAGCGTTAATGTAAATCTACTTGCGACACTGATACATAAACTTAATGTACAATATTGCCTCAGCTTTGACATATAATCAGTGCTTTGAGGTGTCTTGATTGACACATTGATGTGCAGTCTCTCTCTTGCTCAGAATCTGTCAATCTTTCCTCAGAGGCAGTAATGATACCCCGACGCCCACACACCTTCAGCGGAAGAGTCGCACAACACACGCACCGTAAGATATAGGAGCAGAATTAGGCCATTCAGCCCATCGAGTCTGCTCCACCATTCAATCATAGCTGATATAGAATATAAAAGCAGGGAGGTCTTGCTGCAACTGTACAGGGCACTGGTGAGGCCGCAGCTGGAGTACTGTGTGCAGTTTTGGTCGCCGCACTTATGCAAGGATATTTTGGCCTTGGAGGGAGTGCAGAGGAGGTTTACTAGGCTGATACCAGAGATGAGGGGGTTGGCCTATGAAGAGAGACTAAATAGTCTGTACTCGTTGGAGTTTAGAAGGATGAGGGGGGATCTTATAGAGACGTATAAGATAATGAAGGGGATGGATAGGGTAGAGGTAGAGAGATTCTTCCCGCTCAGAAAGGACAGCAGGACTAGAGGACACAGCCTCAAGATAAGGGGGGGACAGTTTAGATCAGAGTTGAGGAGGAACTTCTTCACTCAAAGGGTGGTGAATCTCTGGAATTCTCTGCCTGTTGAAGTGGTGGAGGCTGCCTCGCTAAATATATTTAAGTCACGGGTAGATCGGTTTCTGATAGACAAGGGAATTAAGGGGAGAAAGTGGGAAAGTGGAACTGATCCACTTCAGATCAGTCATGATCTTATTGAATGGCGGGGCAGGCTCGAGGGGCTAGATGGCCGACTCCTGCTCCTATTTCTTATGTTCTTATATGTTTCTCAACCCCATTCTTCTGCCTTTTCCCCATAACCTTTGATCCCCTTGCCAATCAAGGACCTCTCTACCCTGTCTTAAAGACACTCAGTGACCCCACCTCCTCTGCGGCAACGAATTCCACACATTCACCGCCCTCTGGCTGAAGAAATCCCTCCTCATCTCAGTTCTAAAGGGTTGTCCCTTTACTCTGAGGCTGTGCCCTCGGATCCCAATCTCTAATGGAAACATCTTCCCCAAGTCCACTCTATCCAGGGCCGCTCAGTATTCCGGAAGTTTCAATAAGATTTCACCCCCCCCCCCATCCTTCTAAACTCCACAGATCCAGAGTCCTCAAACACTCGTCAAGCTTTTCATTCCCGGGATCATTCTGGTGAAAGTCCTCTGGACTCTTTCCAAGGCCAGCATGTCCTTCCTTAGACATGGGGCCCAAAACTGCCCACAATATTCCAAATGTATTCCATAGTCGCACTCGTTGGAAAGACAAGCTCTGGCAAAGAGTTACCCAGGCTATTCTCTCCGTAGATGCTGTCAGATCTATTCAGTTTGTCCAGCACTTGAGTTGGTATTATTTGCCTGGTTTGAGAGTTCCCGACTGTTTATTCGATGGGTTTTGGGATTGTCTGTACCCCAAAAGAATGTTGCTCTGGTCCGTAACCTTTTTAACCAATAACGTGTAGCTTAGGCGGATGTTAAATTCATACAAAAAGACCCACTGTGCCATTTGGCCCATCAAGCCAGCACCAACAACAATCCCACCCAGGTCTATCCCCATATCCCCCCCCTTTTTTACCCAGCAGGGCAATTTACCACGGCCAATCCACACACCTTTGGACACTCAAGGGCAACTAATCCAACTAACCTCAACATCTTTGGACTCTGGGAGGAAACCGGAGCACCTGGAGGAAACCCACGCAGACATGGGGAGAACATGCAAACAGTAACTCAAGGCTGGAATCGAACTTGGGACCCTGGCGCTGTAAGGCAGCAGTGCTAACCACTGAGCCGCCCAAACGTAACTACCTGATGGAAACCAGGGAGGAGGGTGGTTAATATTAGATGGAATAGTTGCCCACCACTTATTTTTTAAGTTTATTTATTAGTGTCACAAGTAGGCTTACGTTAACACTGCAATGAAGTTATTTTGAAAATCCCCTAGTCACCACACTTTGCCGCCTGTTCAGGCACACTGAGGGAGAATTTAGCATGGCCAGTGCATCCAACCAGCACTTCGTTTGGACAGAGGGAGGAAACCGGAGCACCCGGAGGAAACCCACGCAGACATGGGGGGAACGTGCAAACTCTTCACAGACAGTGACCCAAGCCAGGAATCGAACCCGGGTCCCTGGCGCTGTGAGGTAGCAGTGCTGACCATTGTGCTACCCTTTCGTGTCCAAAGATGTGCAGGATAGGTGGATTGACCATGCTGAATTGCCTCTTAGTGTCGAGAGATGTTAGGTTAAGTGGATCCACCATGCTGAATTGCTCCTTAGTGTCTAAAAATGTGTCGATTAGGTGGATTGGCCATGCTAAATTGCCCCTTGGTGTCCAAAAATGTGTAGGTTAGGTGGATTGGCCATGATAAATTACCCCTTGATGTCCAAAAATGTGTAGATTAGGTGGATTGGCCATGCTAAATTGCCCCTTGGTGTCCAAAAATGTGTAGGTTAGGTGGATTGGCCATGCTAAATTGCCCCTTGATGTCCAATGATGTATAGGTTAGGTGGATTGGCCATGCTAAGTTGCCCCTTAGTGTCCAAAGATGTGTAGGTTAGGTGGATTGGCCATGCTAAATTGCCCCTTAGTGTCCAAAGATGTGTAAGTTAGGTGGATTGGCCATGCTAAATTGCCCCTTAGTGTCCAAAGATGTGCAGGTTAGGGGGATTGGCCATGCTAAATTGCCCCTTGGTGTCCAAAGATGTGTAGGTTAGGTGGATTGGCCATGCTAAATTGCCCCTTAGTGTCCAAAGATGTGCAGGTTAGGGGGATTGGCCATGCTAAATTGCCCCTTGGTGTCCAAAGATGTGTAGGTTAGGTGGATTGGCCATGGTAAATTGCCCCTTAGTGTCCAAAGATGTGCAGGTTAGGGGGATTGGCCATGCTAAATTGCCCCTTAGTGTCCAAAGATGTGCAGGTTAGGGGGATTGGCCATGCTAAATTGCCCCTTGGTGTCCAAAGATGTGTAGGTTAGGGGGATTGGCCATGCTAAATTGCCCCTTGGTGTCCAAAGATGTGTAGGTTAGGTGAATTGGCCATGCTAAATTGCCCCTTAGTGTCAGGGGGATTATAGGGTAAATATGTGAGGTTATGGGAATAGGGCCTAGGTGGGATTGTTGTCGGTGTAGACCCGATGGGCCAAATGGCCTCTTGCTGCACAGTAGGGATTGTATGGTTCTGTTCTAATGGCCAGTGTTCGACACCATTCAGTAGCTAAGATACTAGAACCTTGTTGATTGATATTTCTCCTTTAACGATGAAAGGGAATGTGTTTTAATTGTGGGAGTGCCCAGTTATAAAATGTGAGAGTGTGACTGTCGACAGGTTATTGACGGTGTACCCTCAGCTCTTGCTTCTCAATCCCTGGATGATTTGAGGGGAAGTGATGAGGGTGATCCTCATTATGTGATTATACAAAGTGCCCTCAACCAAAGGAAGTGAGTGCGCTGCGTACAGTTATAGTGAGAATCGCACCGTGGTCTTAGAACGATTTACTTTATTCTTGTCACATGTAGAATCATAGAATCCCTACAGCACAGAAGGAGGCCATTCAGCCCATCGAGCCTGCACCGATAACAATCCCATCCAGGCCTTATCCCCGTTAGCCCATGCATCTACACTGCTAATCCCTCTATACATTCCGGGACACTAAAGGTCAATTTGGCATGGCCAATCAACCTAACCCTCACACCGTTTGGACCGTGGGAGGAAACCGGATCAAACCCGTGCAGACACGGGGAGAATGTGCAAACTCCACACAGACAGTGATCCAAGCCGGGAATCGAACCCAGGTCCTTGGAGCTGTGAGGCAGCAGCGTTAATCACTGTGCCACCATGCCGCCCAAGCAAGGGGGCACTCAGATTTGAACCATGGGCCTCTTAATCTGTAGTCAAATGGTCTGTCACTGAGCTATACCCCTCAGTTGTGGGTATAGGGATGTATTGGGATATTGTGGGTCAGGTTAGAAATTCCAATGTGTTTTATGGAGCCTGCCTGAATCATGAGTTTTGCATCTTGAATTTGGCTAGGATAAGCAATGATGTGTTTTCACTTCAGGGTTGATTCAAAAGACCCACTAGGGAGCTTTTACTAAACAAAATTTATTTATGAATATAGATAATATAGATAAGAAAATTAGCAAGAACCTTTATCAATACGAACAACCATGATAATGTTTAACCCTTAACCAAGACATCACCAATCTTCTAATCAGACCAATCCCATAGACAAAAGACCATTTTCATAGGTTTAACGCAGCACAGACTACTGCTCACGTGATACTGGAAATTGTGTCCTTTGGTTGCAATGTGCAGCTCTCAGGATTCACTCCAAACAGTTTGAAGATAAGACAGCTTCCCAAAGCTCCAGAGAGACTCTGGACCAGGTCCCCCCCCCCAACCCCCCACCAACAATGGCAGATTTGCACCCTTCAGGAAAATAAGAGACTTATTTAAAAAAAACAGGGAGAGAGGGAAAACACTTCTTTTTAGCTTGTTGTCCCTTCTGAAACCAAAAACTCAAACCTGCAGCTCCAAACTGATACGAAATCCCTGTCACGTGACCAGATCACAACTTTTATCTCTTCCCAACAATGACATCACCTCAGGCTGTGGACATGAATTTAAAAAAACTCTTAAAGGTACACTAACATCACAACAGTGAAAAGTATTGTTTCTTGTGCACTGTACAGACAAAGTTTACTGTTCATAAAGTACAAAGCAGAGAAGGAAAGGAGAGGGTGTAGAATATAGAACATTACAGCGCAGTACAGGCCCTTCGGCCCTCGATGTTGTGCCGACCAGTGGAACCAATCTAATGACCCTCTAACCTAAACTATTCCAATATTATCCATATGCCTATCCACTGACCATTTGAACGCCCCTAAAGTTGGCAAGTTCACAAGTGCTGCAGGCAGGGCATTCCACGCCCTTACTACCCTCTGAGTAAAGAACCTACCCCTGACATCCGTCCTATAATTACCACCCCTCAATTTAAAGCTATGTCCCCTCGTGTTAGCCATCACCATCCGAGGAAAAAGGCTCTCACCGTCCACCGTATCTAACCCTCTGATCATCTTGTATGCCTCAATTAGGTCACCTCTTAACCTTCTTCTCTCTCATGAAAATAACCTCAAGTCCCTCAGCCTTTCCTCATAAGACCTTCCCACCATACCAGGCAACATCCTGGTAAACCTCCTCTGTACCCTTTCCAATGCCTCCACATCCTTCTTATAATGAGGCAACCAGAACTGTACACAATACTCCAAGTGCGGCCGCACCAGAGTTTTGTACAGTTGCAACGTGATCTCACGGCTCCGAAATTCAATCCCTCTACCAATAAAAGCTAACACACCGTACACCTTCTTAACAACCTTATCAACCTGGGTGTCTAACACATATGGTGTTAGAGTGATTGCTAGGGTGTAGAGAAAGATCGGCTTAATATAAGGTTGGTCCTTTCAGAAGTCTGATATCAGCAGGGAAGAAGCTGTTGTTAACTCTTCCAGCCTGGGAAAAAGCTTCTGACTATCCACCCTGTCCATGCCTCTTATAATCTTGTAAACTTTACGGTTCTGGAGGCATGTCCTGACCAGCTAATGATGTGCAGACGATAGACTTCATTCCCGAAAGGGACAATAGTGAACGGGGTGGGTTTCAAAGACAAGCAATGGTAGTTTCTCAATCGCCGTTACCGAGACTGGTTTTCAACTCCAGAATTATGAATTAAAATTCAAATTCCACCAGTGACCTTGGGGTCAGAGTTCGAGGATAAGGGGTAAACCTTTTAGAATTGAGGTGAGGAGAAATTTCTTCACCCAGAGGATGGGGAATGTGTGGAATTCACTCCCACAGACAGTAGTTGAGGCCAAAATGTTGTGCGATTTCAAGAAGAAATTAGATATAGCTCTTGGGGCTAAACGGGGGGCAGAAGTTGGGGGGGGGGAAATCTGGATATTGAATTCGCTGATCAGCCATGATCAAAATGTGTGGCATGGTGGTACAGTGGTTAGCACTGCTGCCCCACAGCGCCAGGGACCCGGGTTCGATTCCCGGCTTCCATCACTTTCTACGCAGAGTTCTCCCCGTGTCTGCGTGGGTTTCCTCCGGGTGCTCCAGTTTCCTCCCCCAGTCGGAAAGACGTGCTGGTTAGGGTGCATTGGCCGTGCTAAATTCTCCCTCGGTGCACCCGAGCAGGCGCCGGAGTGTGGCGACTGGGGGAATTTTCACAGTAACTTCATTGCAGTGTAAATGTAAGTCACTAATAGATAAATAATTTTTAAAAATGACGGAGCAGGCTCGAACGGCCTACTCCTGCTTCCAGTTTCTAGGTTCCGAAGAGCTGCTATATAAAATGGCAATCTTTTTTTAATACTCTATAGCAGGATTCAGGTGAAGACGTTGTTCGAAGCAGTTCTCATTACCCACATTGTTCTGGATCCTGATGCAACGGACAATAATTAACAGTAATTGAGGTGGGATTATTGAACACTGAAAGGGAATGATTTGTGAAAGCATTCATCAAGTTTATTGGAAGAACTATTTTTATTTAACTGCTAATGAGTTCCGTAAATGCAATTAAGGTTGTCACCGGAGCAGTGTCCAGTTCCTTTTATGAGACCGTTCATTTTAGGGGGTGTCTTCACTCCTGGAAATATGCACGCATCGTGGAGGCGTGCGCCAAAAATGGATCCAAAAATGGAATGGAACGACGCACAGAGAGAGAGGGGGTTAGGACATTGTATAAAAGATCTGGCGGGATAGTGTCTGGAATAAATCCATTCAGTTCTGGCCATTGTGTCTTAGAAAGGATTTGATTTTGATTTATTATTGCATTGGGAAACAGTGAGAAGTATTATTTCTTGCACGCTACACAGACAAAGCATACCGTTCATACAGGAGAAAGAAAGGAGAGAGTGCAGAATGTAAAGTTACAATTAGGGTGTCGAGAAAGATCAGCTTAATACAATGCTTATCCAAGGCAGTGGGAAGTGTAGACGGAGTCAATGGATGGGAGGCTGGTCTGTGTGATGGACTGGGCTTCGTTCATGACCCTTTGTAGTTTGGGTCTTGTGGTCTTGGGTCCGAGCAGGAGCCCACACCAAGCTGATGCTTTCTACGGGGCATCTGTAAAACCTGCCAAGAGTCGTAGCGGACATGCCAAATTTCCTTAGTCTCCTGAGAAAGTAGAGGCGTTGGTGGGGCTTTCTTCACTATAGTGTCAGCGTGGAGGGACCAGCACATATTGGTGATCTGAACACCTAGAAGCCTGAAGCTCTCGCCCATTTCTACTTCATCCCCGTTGATGTAGGCAGGAACATGTCCTCACTACACTTCCTGAAGTCCGTGGCTATCTCCTTTGTTTTATTGACATTAAGGAGGGGATGTTTGTGACGCTAATAAATAAACATCGCTGTGGGTCTGTATTCACGTGTATTTGAGACGGGGTAAGGGGAGGTGGTGGCGTAGCGGTATTGTCACTGGATCAGTAACCCAGAGACTGTGTTCCGGGGACCCGGGTTCGAATCCCACCAGGGCAGATGGTGGAATTTGGATTCAATAAAAATCTGAAATGAAAAATCAAATGATAATAACCATAAAACTTGTAATCGAATGCATCATCAAACTGTTATTCACTAGTGCCCCTTTAGGGAAGGAAATCTGCCATCCTTACCCGCTTCGGCCTACATGTGAGTCAGAGCGATGGGGTTGACTCTCAATGGCCCTCAGTCCTAAAAAAATGAATTTTAAAAGAATCCTCCCCTGAAGGACATTAGAATCCCACAGTGCAGAAGGGGGCCATTCAGCCCATCAAAAGTACAAGTTGTTCATAGAATCACTTCAGTGTAGAAAGAGGCCATTCGGCCCACTGGAGTCTGCACCGACCATCCAGGCCCTATCCCCATAACCTCACGTATTTACCTGAGCTAGTCCTCTCACACTAAGGGCCAATCCACCCTAACCTGCACATCTTTGGACACTAAGGGACAATTTAGCATGGCCAATCCACCTAACCTGCACATCTTTGGACACTAAGGGGCAATTTAGCATGGCCAATCCACCTAACCTGCACATCTTTGGACACTAAGGGACAATTTAGCATGGCCAATCCACCCTAACCTGCACATCTTTGGACACTAAGGGACAATTTAGCATGGCCAATCCACCTAACCTGCACATCTTTGGACACTAAGGGGTAATTTAGCATGGCCAATCCACCTAACCTACACGTCTTTGGACACTAATTAATTAATTAATGTTGAGAGATGTGGGTTCCTCTCTCAAGTCAGGCAATCTTGCTTTCCAAAAACCAGCAATAAAAAGCTGGCAACCAGTGGCCACTTAACACGCACCAAGTAACTTTGGTTTAAAAATCGGCATGGTGGCACTGCTGCCTCACAGCGCCAGGGACCTGGGTTCGGATCCAGCCTTGGGTCACTGTCTGTGTGGCGTTTGCACAGTCTCCCTGTGTCTGCGTGGGTTTCCTCTGGGTGCTCCGGTTTCCTCCCACAGATGTGGAGGTTAGGTGGATTGGCCATGCTAAATTGCCCCTTAGTGTCCAAAGATGTGCAGGTTAGGTGGATTGGCCATGCTAAATTACCCCTTAGTGTCCAAAGATGTGTAGGTTAGGTAGGGAGGTTAGGTTAGAATGGCATGGTGGCACAGTGGTTAGCACTGCTGCCTCTCAGCACCAGGAACCCAGGTTCGATTCCCGACTTGGGTCACTGTCTGTGTGGAGTTTGCACATTCTTCCTGTGTCTGTGTGGGTTTCCTCCGGGTGCTCCGGTTTCCTCCCACAGTCTGAAAGACGTGCTGGTTAGCTGCATTGACTATGCTAAATTCTCCCTCAGTGTACCCAAACAGGCGCCAGAGTGTGGCAACTAAGGGATTTTCACAGTAACTTCATTGCACTGTTACTGTAAGCCTACTTGTGATACTAATAAATAAACTTTAGGTGGATTGGCCATGCTAAATTGCCTGTTAGTATCCAAAGATGCATAGGTTACGTGAATTGGCCATGCTTAATTGCCCTTAGTGTCCAAAGATGTGTAGGTTAGGTGGATTGGCCATGCTAAATTGCCCTTAGTGTCCAAAGATGTGCGGGTTAGGTGGATTGGCCATGCTAAATTGCCTCTTAGTGTCCAAAGATGTGTAGGTTAGGTGGATTGGCCATGCTAAATTGCCCCTTAGTGTCCAAAGATGTGTAGGTTAGGTGGATTGGCCATGCTAAATTGCCCCTTTGTGTCCAAAGATGTGTAGGTTAGGTGGATTGGCCATGCTAAATTGCCCCTTAGTGCCAGGGGGATTAGGAGGGTAAATATGTGGAGTTATGGGAGTAGGGCCTGGGTGGGATTCTTGTCAGTGCAGGCTTGATGGGCTGAATGGCCTCCTTCTGCACTGTCGGAGTTCCAGGATTGGTTGGTACGGTGTTTGGGAGGGTGGGAGGAAGCAAGGGGAGGGGGGGATTGCTGGGGTAGGTGACTATTGTATAAAGAAAATTCACATTCTCCGGGATACCAGTCCAGAGGAATATCGCCACTGGGCCACTCCATGGGCACTCTGTGGGTGACACATGGCACAGTGCCGGGCCTGGCAACCATTGCCTTTGTAACAGATGCTCTGAATTCCGGAGCTCAGGTTGCCTCAGGGTTTCGTCACAGCCAACAGCGCTTGGTGCCAACCTGGTGCCAGGTTACTGGTCAGGAGTGACACAAGTGGTGATTTCTCCCCCCCCACCCCACCCCACCCCTCCTTGGCACCAGGCTGAAGACACGTGTGAGCCTCCCCCCAGTGCCCTCCCACACACATCCTGCCAGCGCGGGAGAGCAGGCAAAGTGGCACTCGGCACAGCTTGGCACCAGCGACAGCAGCTGAAGGGGCGCCGCCTTCCCGGCGAACGGCACCGGCCATATGCCTGCTCATCTGCCGTAGCCCGACACAGGGTCTGAACAGGGAGCTGCCACTTTCAGCAAGGGAACACCGACACACGTCAAAGTCAACCTCGCACTCCAGCGATGGACAACCTAGGCCAAGCGAGGGGCCCTCCTTCATCTCCCAGGATCGGAACCGGGCTTGTTCACTCATCCTGGCCCCATGAAGGAGATTAAATACATTTAATCCCCCCCCCCCCCCGAATATCTCACAGCGAGTTATAGAAAAAGCTTCATCGTTTATATATTAATGGAACTCTAGTCAACTTCAAATGGTTAAAAACAAAAGAAATATTGACGCTTTGGACACAGCACGGTTCTCACAGTCAATGTTTTATGGAACCATTGAGTGCAGTAGGCCGTTCGGCCCATCAGGCTGCGTCAATTCTCTCAACAGAGTATCTTACCCAGGCCCTATCCCCGTAACATGTATTTGCCCCACTAATCCCCCTAACCTACACATCTTTGGACACTAAGAGGCAATTTAGCATGGCCAATCCACCTAACCTGCACATCTTTGGACACTAAGGGGCAATTTAGCATGGCCAATCCACCTAACCTGCACATCTTTGGACACTAAGGGACAATTTAGCATGGCCAATCCACCTAACCTGCACATCTTGAGACACTAAGGGACAATTTAGCATGGCCAATCTACCTAACCTACACATCTTTGGACACTAAGGGGCAATTTAGCATGGCCAATTTACCTAACCTACACATCTTTGGACACTAAGGGACAATTTAGCATGGCCAATCCACCTAACCTGCACATCTTGAGACACTAAGGGGCAATTTAGCATGGCCAATCCACCTAACCTACACATCTTTGGACACTAAGGGGGAATTTAGCATGGCCAATCCACCTAACCTGCACATCTTTAAACTGTGGGAGGAAACTGGAGCACCCGGAGGAAACTTATGCAGTCATGGGGGTGGTGGGGGGGGGGGGGCATGTTCAGACTCTGCACAGACAGTAACCTGAGGCCAGGATTGAACCTGGGTTCCTGGCGTTGTGAGGCAGCAATGCTAACCACTGTGCCATCGTGCCATTTGTGTGGGGGTCATTGAAATTGGGAGGTAAATCTATAGATTCTGCTAAGTTAGTCATTGCATTTTGGCGATGTTATAGGCACTTGGGTGGGTGTATGTGTGTACACACTGGCCTGTAGGTTGTGGGAGTTGATCTGAGGCCTACTTCACAATATGTGTCTCCCACTGTTAACTGGCTGTTGTGTGAAATGACCTTGTTCTCTGTCCAGTTCCTTGTAATCATGGATTTATTTCATGGGATGGGACCCCCTGGGGAGGCCAGTATTTATACCCAACGCCCAGTTGTCCTTCACAAGATGGTGGTGAGTCACCATCTTGATCCC
Organism: Carcharhinus amblyrhynchos; assembly: GCF_965287045.1. Classification (NCBI taxonomy): domain Eukaryota; kingdom Metazoa; phylum Chordata; class Chondrichthyes; order Carcharhiniformes; family Carcharhinidae; genus Carcharhinus; species Carcharhinus amblyrhynchos. The sequence goes on from NW_027650842.1 coordinate 31,082, forward strand.
GCTGTGGTCTACGTGTTGTAGCTACATCCACAGTGCCCGTAAAGGAGGGAGTTCCAGGATTTTGACTCAGCAACAATGATGGAATTGCTGATACATTTCCAAGTCAGGGTGGTGAGAGACTTAAGAGGGGAACCTCCAGAGTAGTGTTCCTATGTGTCTGCTGCCCTTGTCCTTCTAGATGGTAGAGGTTGTGAGTTTGGAAGGTGCTGCCTAAGGAGCCTTATTGAGATGCTGCAGTGCATCTTGTAGATGGTACGCAGGCTGCTGCTTACTTTTAAAGCTTATTTATTCGTGTCACGAGTAGGCTTACACCCCGCAGTGAAATTACTGTGAAAATCCCCTCATCGTCACACTCTGGCGCTGTTCAGGGAGAATTTAGCACTGCACCTAACCAGCACGTCTTTCGGAGGAAACCAGAGCACCCGGAGGAAACCCACGCAGACACGGGGAGAATGTGCAGACTCTATACGGACTGACCCAAGCTGGGAATCGAACCTGAGCCCCTGGAGCTGTGAGGCGCCAGCTAACAGCTGTCAGTGGCGGAGGGGGTGAACGTTTGGGGATGGGATGCCAGTCAAGCGGGGCTGCTTTGTCCTGGATGGTGTCGAGCTTCTCGAGTGTTGTTGGAGCTGCACCCATCCAGGCAAGTGGGGGATGGTCCATCACACTCCTGACTTGTACCTTGTAGATGAGTCAGTCGGTAGTCTCACACCAGGTTAAAGCCCAAACAGGTCTATTTGGTAGCACGAGCTTTTGGAGCAAAGAACAACACAGCACGGGAAACAGGCCCTTTGGCCCAACGAGCCCACGCCGCCATTTCAACATTGTGAGTCCCCTCTTCCACCCGTGACCCTTGTCTACGCTTATGGCACTCCACACTGGAAACCAGATTGAGGGGAGACTAATTTAGGGACAATTTGTTACACCAATCAGCCTAAGAGCACATCTTTGGGGTGTGGGAGGAAACCGGAGCACCCGGAGAAAACCCACGCAGGCACGGGGAGAATGCGCAAACTCCCACAGACACCGACTCAAATCCATGTATCTGCACAGCAAACAGTGATAGTCACTGAGCTGTCGTGTTGCCCAGCATCTGGTCCAATTTAAGCGTGCACTAACGATGTGAAGCACTAGGATACTCTCGAAACATCCAAGAGCAGCCCTCGTACGTCCCACGGCGTGTACGTCCCTTGTTGGACAACAAGGCAGAGTCACTCACTTGATGAAGGAGCAGTGTTCCGAAAGCTCGTGCTACCAAATAAATCTGTTGGACTTTAACCTGGTGTTGTGAGACTACTTATTGTGCCTACCCGAACCCAACGCTGGCATCTCCACATCATTGGAGATGACGGAGAATCTTTGGGGACCCAGGAGGTGAGTTACTTACCGCAGAGTTCCCAGCCTCCGACCTGCTTTGGTAGCCACTGCGTTAATGCGGTTGGGTCCAGCTCAGCTTCTGGTCAATGCTAACCCCCAGGATGGTGATCATCGAATCAACAATGCAGAAGGAGGCCATTTGACCCATCGAGTCACTGATAGGAGGGGACTCAGTGACAGTGATGCCATTGAATATCTGCGATGCCCCCTAACTGATGGTGACCATTCACTGATGAATCCCGGGATGGGACTTTCACCCAGAGTGTAGGGAGAGCTTTACTCTGCTCCAGCCTAGAAGTACTAATCACTGATACCAGAGGTTGAATCGTAAACTCAATTTACCCAACCGGAACTGGGCCGTGGGGCAGGTATTGGATTTAAATAGGGGCCCAGAAAGATGTTCCACTCTCCAAGACTAACATTTGTCAACATAAGCACACAAAATAGATCATAAAAAATGAACGAGGTTACAGAACATGAATAGCTATTTCCAGATACAATGGATAGACTCAAAAATCTTCCTTTATTTCAGCTCGTACAACTGAGCTCTTTGTTTATTGTGTAGCGTTGTGGAGATCTCATCCTTTCCCCGGATATTCTGGAACCTTCCGTCAAAAAACATCACCGACTTTTATTTATTCATTCCTCGCTGACTGGGGCCAGCATTTATCACCCATCCCTAGTTAGCCGAGGGCAGCTGAGAGTCAACCACGTTGCTGTGGCTCTGGGCTCACATGTAGGCCAGACCAGGTAAGGACGGCAGATTTCCTTCCCTAAAGGGACGTTTGTGAACCAGATGGGTTTTTCCGACAATTGTGTCAGCAGATTCGTAATTCCAGATTTTTTTTTGGATTCAAATTCCACCATCTGCCGTGGCGGGATTCGAACCCCGGTCCCCTGAACATTAGCTGAGTTTCTGGATTAATAATCTAGCGATAATACGACTAGGTCATCACCTCCCTTTACCTGGCAATGAACCCCTTATTTTATAATCGGCAAGTGCTGTTGAAGGCCTTCTCTATGTATATATAATTGCTTGATAGAGCAGATGCAGCACGGTTTCGTTAAGGGGAAGTCGTGTCTGACAAATTTATTGGAGTTCTATGAGGATGTGTCTAGGGTGGTGGATAGAGGAGAGCCGGTGGATGTGGTCTTTCTAGATTTTCAGAAGGCGTTCGACAAGGTACCTCACAAGAGGTTATTGCAGAAGGTAAGGGGGCATGGAGTTGGGGGTAGGGTGTTAGCGTGGATAGAGGATTGGTTGTCAAATAGGAGGCAGAGAGTGGGGGTTAATGGGTGCTATTCGGATTGGCGGATGGTGACTAGTGGAGTGCCCCAGGGGTCGGTGCTGGGGCCTCAGCTATTTACCATTTATATAGATGATCTGGAGGAGGGAACCGAGTGTAGGGTGTTGAAATTTGCTGATGACACCAAGATTGGTGGAACGGCAAATTGTGCGGAGGGTGTGGAGAGTCTGCAGAAGGATCTAGATAGGCTGGGCGAATGGGCCAGGAACTGGCAAATGGAATTCAATGTTGGCAAGTGTGAGGTGGTCCACTTTGGTAGGAATAATGGTAGGAAGGACTATTACTTATGTGGCGAAAAACTGCAGCAGGCGACGGTGCAGAGGGACCTCGGGGTCCTTGTGCATGAGTCGCAAAAACCCAGCTTGCAGGTGCAGCAGGTGGTCAGGAAGGCGAATAGGATGCTGGCCTTCATAGCGAGGGGTATTGAATATAAAAGTAGGGAGGTCTTGCTGCGGCTGTATAGGGCATTGGTGAGGCCGCAGCTGGAGTACTGTGTGCAGTTTTGGGCGCCGTAGTTACTCAAGGATATTTTGGCCTTGGAGGGAGTGCAGAAGAGGTTTACTAGGCTGATACCGGAGTTGAGGGGGTTGAGCTATGAGGAGAGGCTGAATAAACTAGGCTTGTACTCGTTACAGTTTAGAAGAATGAGGGGAGATCTCATTGAGACGTATGAGATGATGAATGGGATGGATAGGATAGAGGTGGAGAGACTCTTCCCGCTCAGAAAGGACAGTAGGACTAGAGGGCACAGCCTCAAGATAAAGGGGGGCCAGTTTAGAACAGAGTTGAGGAGGAACTTCTTCACTCAAAGGGTGGTGAATCTCTGGAATTCTCTGCCCGTTGAAGTGGTGGAGGCTGCCTCGCTAAATATTTTTAAGATGCGGGTTGATAGGTTTTTGATAAGCGAGGGGATTAAGGGTTATGGGGAGAGGGCGGGAATGTGGAACTGAGCCACGACAGATCAGCCATGATCTTATTGAATGGCGGGGCAGGCTCGAAGGGCTAGATGGCCGACTCCTGCTCCTATTTCTTATGTTCTTATATATAAGACCGGTGAAAGAATAGGAGGCCATTCAGCCCCTCAGGTTTATTATATTGTGGGCAGAATTGGCCCGTTTTGTGTGAATACTGTGGCGGGGACAGGAGCATGGTGTGTTTTCTGGTACGGAGGCTGGCCGAGAAACATGCCAAACCTTCTGGCTCTGACCTCGTAAATTATTTGATCTGACTTATCATTGTCGCATGTATTGGGATACAGTGTAAAGTATTGTTTCTTGCGCCCTATATAGACAAAGCATACCGTTCATAGAATACATAGCGGAGAAGGAAAGTGCAGAATGTAGCGTTACAGTCACAGCTAGGGTGTAGAGAAAGATCAGCTTAATGTAAAGCAGGTCCATTCGAAAGTGTGATGGCAGCGGGGAAGGAGCTGTTCTCGAGTCGGTTGGTACGTGTTTTCCCCACGGAAGAAAGTGGAAGAGAGAATGTCCGGGGTGCGTGGGGTCCTTGATTATGCTGGCTGCTTTCCTGAGGCAGTGGGAAGTGTAGACAGAGTCAGTGGATGGTTTGTGTGATGGGTTGGGCTACATTCATGACCCTTTGTAGTTCCTTGCGGTCTTGGGCAGAGCAGGAGCCCAGACCAAGCTGTGATACAACCGGAAAGAATGCTTTCTATGGTGCACCTGTAAAAGTTGGTGAGAGCCGTAGCGGACATGACTAATTTCCTCCTGGGTTATTGCTGGCCTACTGTCTACAGCAATATCACAAAAAATAATCAGTCCTTATGCCTGTCTTTACTCTGGTGTATATTTAGATTATAATTGGATTGTACACGATAGATTAGATTAGGAATGGGTTCGGTGGCACAGTGGTTAGCAGTGCTGCCCCACAGCTGGAGACCTGGGTTCGATTCCGGTCTTGGGTCACTGTCTGCGTAGAGTTAGCATGTTCTCCCCATGTCTGTGTGGGTTTTCTCCCACACTCCACAGATGCGTGGGTCAGGTGGATTGGTCATGCCAAATTGCCCCTTAGTGTCCAAAGATGTGCAGGTTAGGTGGATTGGCCATGCTAAATTGCCCCTTAGTGTCCAAAAGTGTACATGTTAGGTGGATTGGCCATGCTAAATTGCCCCTTAGTGTCCAAAAATGTGTAGGTTAGGTGGATTGGCCATGCTAAATTGCCCCTTAGTGTCCAAAGATGTGCAGGTTAGGTGGATTGGCCATGCTAAATTGCCCCTTAGTGTCCAAAGATGTGCAGGTTAGGTGGATTGGCCATGCTAAATTGCCCCTTAGTGTCCAAAAGTGCACATGTTAGGTGGATTAGCAGATTAAATAAATACGTGGGGTTAAGGGGATATTGCATGGGGTAAATTACCCTGTTGGAAAATTGGTGCAGACTCGATGGGCTAAGTGGCTCCTTCTGCTCTGTAGGTTTTCTTTGATTCTATATCTTGCTCTCAGACCGAGTGGGGCAGCAGTGAGTGAGTTGCAGCCTTTGTTAATGCTTATGCTGAGGGTTCGCGACCTGGGAACGGTTCATACGAACATAAGAAATAGGAGCAGGAGTCGGCCATCCAGCCCTTCGAGCCTGCCCCGCCATTCAATAAGATCATGGCTGATCTGTCGTGGCTCAGTTCCACATTCCTGCCCTCTCCCCATAACCCTTAATCCCCTCTCTTATCAAAAACCCATCAACCCGCGTCTTAAAAATATTTAGCGAGGTAGCCTCCACCACTTCAACGGGCAGAGAATTCCAGAGATTCACCACCCTTTGAGTGAAGAAGTTCCTTCTCAACTCCGTTCTAAACTGCCCCCCCCTTTCTCTTGAGGCTGTGCCCCCTAGTCCTACTGTCCTTTCTGAGCGGGAAGAGTCTCTCCACCTCTATCCTATCCATCCCATTCATCATCTTATACATCTCAATGAGATCTCCCCTCATTCTTCTAAACTCCAACGAGTACAAGCCTAGTTTATTCAGCCTCTCCTCATAGCTCAACCCCCCCAACTCCGGCATCAGCCTTGTAAACCTCTTCTGCACTCCCTCCAAGGCCAAAATAACCTTGCGTAAGTACGGCGCCCAAAACTGCACACAGTACTCCAGCTGCGGCCTCACCAATGCCCTATACAGCCGCAGCAAGACCTCCCTACTTTTATATTCAATCCCCCTCGCTATGAAGGCCAGCATCCCATTCGCCTTCCTGACCACCTGCTGCACCTGCAGGCTGGGTTTTTGCGACTCATGCACAAGGACCCTCAGGTCCCTCTGCACCGTCGCCTGCTGCAGTTTTTCTCCACATAAGTAATAGTCCTTCCTACCATTATTCCTACCAAAGTGGACCACCTCGCACTTGCCAACATTAAATTCCATTTGCCATTTCCTGGCCCATTTGCCCAGCCTATCTAGATCCTTCTGTAGACTCTCCACACCCTCCGCACAATTTGCCATTCCCCCAATCTTGGTGTCATCCGCAAATTTCGACACCACACACTCGGTTCCCTCCTCCAGATCATCTATATAAATGGTAAATAGCTGAGGCCCCAGCACTGACCCCTGGGGCACTCCACTAGTCACCATCCGCCAATCCGAATAACACCCATTGACCCCCACTCTCTGCCTCCTATTTGACAACCAATCCTCTATCCACGCTAACATCCTACCCCCAACTCCATTCCCCTGACCTTCTGCAATAACCTCTTGTAAGGTACCTTGTCGAACGCCTTCTGAAAATCAAGAAAGACCACATCCACCGGCTCTCCTCTATCCACTGCCCTAGACACATCCTCATAGAACCGCAGTAAATTTGTCAGACACGACTTCCCCTTAACGAAACCGTGCTGCGTCTGCTCTATCAAGCAATTCCCCTCAAGATGCCTCGCTATTTCCTCCTCGATGACGGATTCTAACATTTTACCTACAACAGACTTTAAACTAATCGGCCTATAATTCCCTGCCTTTTGCCTGGCACCCTTCTTAAACAACGGCGTAACATTAGCCATTTTCCGATCTTCCGGCACTTCCCCGGAATCCAGCGACGTTTGGAAAATAACCACCAAGGCATCCACTATCACCTCCGCCATTTCTTTCAGAACCCTCGGATGCATTCCATCCGGTCCTGGGGACTTGTTCTGAGCTGATGATTAGAGTCATAGATATTTGATTTGATTTGATTTATTATTGTCACATGTATCAGGATACAGTGAGAAGTATTGTTTCTTGTGCGCTGTACAGACAAAGCATACCATTCATAGAGGAGAAGGAAAGGAGAGAATGCAGAATGTGGTGTTACGGTCTTGGCTAGGACGTAGAGAAAAATCAACTTAATATAAGGTCTACAGCAATGAGAAGGCCCTTCAGCCCACCATATTGGCGCCAGTCAGAAAGCAACCACCCAACCTATTCTAACCCCATTTCCCAGCACTTGGCCCCATCACCTTGTGTGTCTTGGCGCCTCAGCTGTGTCTAAACATGTATTTTCTGACTGTTATCGGGCCCGGTCCATCCCCCATTCCCTTCATGTCGCCACTGGCTCCTCCAGCAGACTAGGCCCGACGTTCTTCAATCCCCTCACTCTACCTTTCCGCTTCTCCCTCGCTCTTTTGGATAGTCCGAGGCTTTTTCCCAGGGTGGAAGATTACGAGGGGGCCGCAGGTTCAAGGTGAGAGTGGGGAAAATTGAAGGGAGACGCCCCGGGGGGGGAAATTTCTCGTCCGGAGGGTGGTGGGTGCCTGGAACGCGTTGCCAGGGGAAGCAGGCGCGTTAGCCAACACTTAAGAGGCACCTGAATAGGGAAGGAAGAGAGAGATACGGACCGACTAAGAATCATAGAATCCCTCCAATGCAGAAGGAGGCCATTTGGCCCATCGAGTCTGTGGGTCAGTGCCTGTTCCAGTAACCCCACATATTTACCTCGGTAATCCCCCTGACAAGAGGGTCGACTTAGCATGGCCGATCCACCTAACCTGCACATCTTTGGGGGAAACCGGAGGAAACCCACGCAGACACGGGGAGAATGTGCCGACCCCCACACGGAGAGCGACCCGAGGCTGGGAATCGAACCCGGGTCCCTGGCGCTCTGAGGCAGCAGTGCCAACCGCCGTGCCACTCCACTAAGGCAGCAGGCCTTTCGTTTAATCAGGGCATCGTGGTCGGTATAGGCTTGGAGGGCCGAAGGGCCTGTTTCTGCGCTGTTCTTTTCTTTGTTCTTGGTTAATTTTAAGACGCTCTCACTCTTTGCTGAGCATTAAGCTGCCAACAGTTCTTGGCTGGGAATCGAATTCTGGGGGGTTCCGGCTGCGCTGTGTGTTAACGGTGCTACGTAAATGCAAGTTGTTGTTGGTCCGTGCTACAGAACGCTGTGTGTAGCTGGGTGGATAGTCAGCCTGGGGGAATCCTGCTGAGATTTGATTGATTTACGAGGGAAATCCTCGCCTGTGAAGCAGCCAGCGAGGGAACAGCTGTTGCAGCCTCGACACTGGCCTTTAACAGCAGATCCGTGAAAGCTGTCATCCCTCTCCGTGTCGCCAATTAATAATTTCACAGCCCCACCAGCTCTCGCCTCCTCTCCCTCCCTAAACGACACGCTGCATCATTCTCTCCCGTTTGCTGTGTGTCGGAGCTGGTCTTTTCCACAGCAGGTTCACTGGGAGTTTCTGGAGCTTTCACGGAATCCCAGCACCGCGGACTCTCTGCAGCTTCAGGTTTCTGAGATTTCTTCCTGCCTCACTTTGTGTGTGTGAGAGAGAGAGTGTATGTCCGTATGTGTCTCAGTCTATGTGTGTCTGTGTGTGTGTGTGTGAGAGAGAGAGAGAGAGTGTATGTCCGTATGTGTCTCAGTTTATGTGTCTGTGTGTGTGTCTCTGAGCATGTGTGTGTGTGTCTCTGTGTACGTGTCTGTCTGTGTGTAACAGAATATTTCTGTGTGTGTCTGTGGGTCTCTGCGTACGTGTGTGTCTGTGTGTGTGTGTGTGTGTGTGTGTGTGTCTCTGTGTACGTGTGTCTCTGTGTGAGAGAATATTTCTGTGTGTGTCTCTATGTATGTGTGTGTCTGTGGGTGTGTGTGTCTCTGCGTACGTAGGTGTGTGTGTCTCTGCGTACGTGTGTGTCTGTGTGTATATCTGTGTGTGTGTGTCTCTGTGTACGTACATCTGAGTGTGTGAGTCTCTGTGTACGTGTGTCTCTGTGTGAGAGAATATTTCTGTGTGTGTC
>NW_027650843.1:2500-39890 GCF_965287045.1 Carcharhinus amblyrhynchos
CCCTCCTCCAGATCATCTACATAAATGGTAAATAGCTGAGGCCCCAGCACCGACCCCTGGGGCACTCCACTAGTCACCAAGTGCCCTGCTCCTATTTCTCTGTACCCTGACGATTCAGGGTCAAAAGAAGTGGCCACTCTGATGAGGTGCTGGAGGAGGCCCCTGTGAATGTGTGACACAATTTGTTCTGCTGCTAATTTAATATCTTCACTGAGACTGCGAGAGGGGGATGGACGCTCCTGTAATTCATAACTCACCAGGTTGTTCTCCACCGGCCTGTAAATCTCCGTGTTTGAAGCTCTTCCCAAAACAGAACAGCCAGCCCTGAAAATAGGACAAGTCAGAAATGTCACCCTTCGCGGCTCTCTCAACACGAACCAGCAGCACCCCCTGCTGTTCACCTTCACTTCACGCACCGCTCCCCAAAGAATTGACACGCTCGTTCGTGCCCTCTTGTTTCTGAGCAAGGGGTTCGGCCGCACGGTGGTTAGCACCGCTCCCTCACAGCGCCCGGGTTCAATTCCAGCCTGCCTGGGTGGAGACTGCACGTTCTCCCCATGTCTGCGGGGGTTTCCTCCGGGTACTTCCACAGTCCAAAGATGTGTAGGTTAGGGTGGATTGGCCATGCTAAATTGCCCCTTAGTGTCCAAAGATGTGTAGGTTAGGGTGGATTGGCCATGCTAAATTGTCCCTTAGTGTCCCAAAGATGTGTAGGTTAGGGTGGATTGGCCATGCTAAATTGCCCCTTAGTGTCCAAAGATGTGTAGGTTAGGGTGGATTGGCCATGCTAAATTGCCCCTTAGTGTCCCAAAGATGTGTAGGTTAGGGGGATTGGCCATGCTGAATTGTCCCTTAGTGTCCAAAGATGTGTAGGTTAGGGTGGATTGGCCATGCTAAATTGCCCCTTAGTGTCCCAAAGATGTGTCGGTTAGGGTGGATTGGCCATGCTAAATTGCCCCTTAGTGTCCAAAGATGTGTAGGTTAGGGTGGATTGGCCATGCTAAATTGTCCCTTCGTGTCCAAAGATGTGTAGGTTATGTGGATTGGCCATGCTAAATTGTCCCTTAGTGTCCAAAGATGTGCAGGTTAGGGTGGATTGGCCATGCTAAATTGTCCCTTAGTGTCCAAAGATGTGTAGGTTAGGGTGGATTGGCCATGCTAAATTGTCCCTTAGTGTCCAAAGATGTGTAGGTTAGGGGGATTGGCCATGCTAAATTGTCCCTTAGTGTCCAAAGATGTGTAGGTTAGGGTGGATTGGCCATGCTAAATTGTCCCTTAGTGTCCAAAGATGTACAGGTTAGGGTGGATTGGCCATGCTAAATTGTCCCTTAGTGTCCAAAGATGTGTAGGTTAGGGGGATTGGCCATGCTAAATTGCCCCTTAGTGTCCAAAGATGTGTAGGTTAGGGTGGATTGGCCATGCTAAATTGTCCCTTAGTGTCCAAAGATGTGTAGGTTATAGGGAGAGTGTACAAACTCCGCAGTGACCTGAGGCTGGAATTGAACGCGGGTCCTTAGTGCCATGACGCAGCGGTGCTAACCCGCTGTGCCACCCTGTGGGGTGATTCGAATCTGAGACTGAACTGCAGTGTGACTGGTTGTGTTTCAAAGAGCTTTGCTGCCCTCTATTGAACTGATGAAGAATTTCAGAACAGGTTCCTTCTCCAGTCAGATTGACGTGCCTGTTCTTATGGTCAATAGACACCGCAGTTCATAAGAACATAAGAACATAAGAAATAGGAGCAGGAGTAGGCCATCTAGCCCTTCGAGCCTGCCCCGCCATTCACTAAGATCATGGCTGATCTGTTGTGGCTCAGTTCCACTTTCCCGCCCTCTCCCCATAACCCTTAATCCCCTCTCTCATCAAAAACCCATCAACCCGCGTCTTAAAAATATTTAGCGAGGCAGCCTCCACCACTTCAACGGGCAGAGAATTCCAGAGATTCACCACCCTTTGAGTGAAGAAGTTCCTCCTCAACTCCGTTCTAAACCGCCCCCCCCCTTTATCTTGAGGCTGTGCCCCCTAGTCCTACTGTCCTTTCTGAGCAGGAAGAGTCTCTCCACCTCTATCCTATCCATCCCATTCATCATCTTATACGTCTCAATGAGATCTCCCCTCATTCTTCTAAACTCTAACGTGTACAAGCCTAGTTTATTCAGCCTCTCCTCATAGCTCAACCCCCTCAACTCCGGTATCAGCCTAGTGAACCTCCTCTGCACTCCCTCCAAGGCCAAAATATCTTTGCGCAGGTGCGGCGCCCAAAACTGCACACAGTACTCCAGCTGCGGCCTCACCAATGCCCTATACAGCTGCAGCAAGACCTCCCTACTTTTATATTCAATCCCCCTCGCTATGAAGGCCAGCATCCCATTCGCCTTCCTGACCACCTGCTGCACCTGCAGGCTGGGTTTTTGCGACTCATGCACAAGGACCCCGAGGTCCCTCTGCACCGTCGCCTGCTGCAGTTTTTCGCCCCGTAAGTAATAGTCCTTCCTACCATTCTTCCTACCAAAGTGGACCACCTCACACTTGCCAACATTAAATTCCATTTGCCATTTCCTGGCCCATTCGCCCAGCCTATCTAGATCCTTCTGCAGACTCTCCACACCCTCCGCACAATTTGCCGTTCCCCCAATCTTGGTGTCATCAGCAAATTTCGACACCCTACACTCGGTTCCCTCCTCCAGATCATCTATATAAATGGTAAATAGCTGAGGCCCCAGCACCGACCCCTGGGGCACTCCACTAGTCACCATCCGCCAATCCGAATAGCACCCGTTGACCCCCACTCTCTGCCTCCTATTTGACAACCAATCCCCTATCCACGCTAACACCCTACCCCCAACTCCATGTCCCTCAACCTTCTGCAATAACCTCTTGTGAGGTACTTTGTCAAACGCCTTCTGAAAATCTAGAAAGACCACATCCACCGGCTCTCCTCTATCCACCGCCCTAGACACATCCTCATAGAACTCCAGTAAATTTGTCAGACACGACTTCCCTTTAATGAAACCGTGCTGCGTCTGCTCTATCAAGCAATTCCCTTCAAGATGCCTCACAATTTCCTCCTTAATGACAGATTCTAACATTTTACCTACCACAGACGTTAAACTAACTGGCCTATAATTCCCCGCCTTTTGCCTGGCACCCTTCTTAAACAACGGCGTAACATTAGCCGTTTTCCAATCATCTGGCACTTCCCCGGAATCCAGCGACGTCTGGAAAATAACCACCAAGGCATCCACTATCACCTCCACCATTTCTTTCAGGACCCTCGGATGCATTCCATCCGGTCCTGGGGACTTGTCCACAATCAGCCCCTCCAGTCTGTCGAGCACCGCCTCTCTAGTAACAGTAATGTCATTAAGACCCTCCAGTCCTACCACCTTTCCATCGCTAACACCCGGCAAATTATTCACGTCCTCCTCCGTGAAGACAGAAACAAAAAAGTTATTCAATACCTTAGCCATATCCCCATCCCCTACCACTAGGTCCCCTTTCTCATCCGCTAAAGGACCAACGTTCACCCTAGCCAGCCTCTTCCTTTTTATATATTTATAAAAACTCTTGCTATCCTTTTTTATATTAAGCGCTAGCCCAGCTTCATAGTTTCTCCTACCCTTCTTTATCAACTTCTTTGTCAATCTTTGTTGACATTTAAACCTCTCCCAATCCTCTTCTCGCCCACTACTCTTAGCTACTCTAAACACCTCCGCTTTTAATTTAACACTTTCCTTCACCTCCTTCGTTATCCACGGCTTATTACCTCTCCTCCTACTATCCTTTTTGACCATCGGAATAAATTTCCACTGAGCACCAAGAAAGATCTCCTTAAAGATCCTCCACTGCTCCTCAACAGACCCTCCCTCCAACGCGCTCTCCCAGTCCACATTCGCCAATCATGCCCATTTTCCATCATGCCCCCTCAGTGGTGAGTTTCACCACCTCATGCCGGCCTGGAGCGGTGAAAGATTGTTGGGATTTAATATTCAACCATCTGAGATTTTATTTGTTGTAAGAACGTTCAGTGTTTCTTCAGCCCCAACTGAATATAACGTGCGGAACGCGGCACCTTTTGAGTGATAGTCACAGAAGTTAACAGATCTGTGGGTCTTTCGGAAGGTTCTCAGTTGAATGATCGAAGAACGCAGCCCATCATGAAATCCCCAGAGTGCAGAAGAAAGTCATTGAACCAATCGACTCTGCACCGACTCTCTGACTAAGCATCCCACCCAATCCCAATTCACAAAACCCCACATACTTACCCCACTAATCCACCCTAACCTACACATCTTTGGACACTAAGGGACAATTTAGCATGGCCAATCCCCCTAACCTACACATCTTTGGACACTAAGGGACAATTTAGCATGGCCAATCCACCCTAACCTACACATCTTTGGACACTAAGGGACAATTTAGCATGGCCAATCCACCCTAACCTACACATCTTTGGACACTAAGGGACAATTTAGCATGGCCAATCCACCCTAACCTACACATCTTTGGACACTAAGGGGCAATTTAGCATGGCCAATCCACCCTAACCTACACATCTTTGGACACTAAGGGGCAATTTAGCATGGCCAATCCACCCTAACCTACACATCTTTGGACACCAAGGGACAATTTAGCATGGCCAATCCACCCTAACCTACACATCTTTGGACACTAAGGGACAATTTAGCATGGCCAATCCACCCTAACCTACACATCTTTGGACACTAAGGGACAATTTAGCATGGCCAATCCACCTAACCTACACATCTTTGGACACTAAGGGACAATTTAGCATGGCCAATTCACCCTAACCTGCACATCTTTGGACACTAAGGGGCAATTTAGCATGGCCAATCCACCTAACCTACACATCTTTGGACACTAAGGGGCAATTTAGCATGGTCAATCCACCCTAACCTGCACATCTTTGGAGTGTGGGAGGAAACCGGAGCACCCGGAGGAAACCCACGCAGACACGGGGAGAACGTGCAGACTCTGCACAGACAGTGACCCGAGGCCGGAATCGAACCCGGGTCCCTGACGCTAAGGCAGCAGGGTTAACCACTGTGCCACAGCTTTGGGCGATCGAAGCACATTAGCAGAGAAACCGGTGGCACATCAGTGCCACGATGTGCCAGTGTGAACAGATACCAGTTGAGATACGTTTGCAGAGGTCTACTTCTCCCCTGGTTCCAGTGAGAAATATCAGGGCTACTCAGCCGGGTTATATTCATCATTGGATCTAAAATGCTCCACTATATTCTAATTTGTGTTCATAACAGGTCCCACAAAGCAGGCAGATACCAACCCCTGCACACTGGGTCTTGTCATAGAGTCATACAGAGCAGGAAAGGCCCTTTGGCCCATCGAGTCTGTACTGACAATATCTACCAGTGAAGCCGTGCTAATCCCTGTACTTCTCCCGTATCCTTGAACATTCTGATATTTTAAGTCTTATCCACATATTTATTAAAGCTTGTCAGGTTTCCAGCCTCCACTACCTTCCCAGGCAGCACATTCCAGATTCCCACCTCCTCTGGATGAAAAATGCTTTCTCAAACTCCCTCTGAATCTCCTCCCCCTCATCCTAAAACTATCCCCCTCGTGAGTGACCCCTCAACCAAGGGGAACAGCTGTTCCCTGCTCACCCTGTCCATACCACTCATAATCTTATATACCTCAGTCCTGTCCCCCTCCTCGGCCTTCTCTGCTCCAGAGAAAACAATCCAAGCCTGTCCAGTCTCTCCTTAGAGCTCAAATGCTCTAAGGCAGCATCCTGGTGAATCTCCTCTGTACCCCCTCCAGTGTAATCACATCCTTCCTATAATGAAGTAACCAGAACTGCACACAGTACTCCAGCTGTGGCCTCCCCAACGCTCTGTACAACTCCAACATTACCTCCCTGCTCTTGTACTCTATACCACAACTGATAAAAGCCACTGTCCCTTTTTAACCTCTTCACCTGGTCTGCCTCCTTCAGGGATCTGTGGATAATTACCCCAAGATCCCTCTGTTCCTCTGACCTTCCCAGTCTCCTTCCCTCGTCTTGTCAAAGTGCACCACCTCGCACTTTTCAGGGTTAGACACCACCTGCCCAACCTGTCTATATGTCACCTTACTACCGGAAGGACGTGGAGACCCTGGGGAGAGTGCAGAGGGGGTTTACCAGGATGCTGCCTGGTATGGAAGGACTGGGTTATGAGGGAAGATTGGGCAAATTGGGGCTGTTTTCCTTAGGAAGACAGAGAATGAGGGAAGATCTAATAGAGGTGTATAAGATTATGAAGGGTATAGATAAACAGTGGTAAGCTTTTTCCTAGATTGGAAACAAATATTACGAGGGGCCACGGGCTTAGGGTGAAGGGGGCGAGGTATAATTTGGATGTTAGAGGGAGGTTTTTCACACAGAGGATTGTGGGGGTATGGAATGCTCTGCCAAGTAGGGTGGCGGAAGCAGGCACGCTGGAGTTGTTTAAGGGATACTTAGATAGGCACATGAATGGAATAGAGATGGAGGAGACTGTTTTAAATGAGGATCAAGAGCCTTGGGACATCCATGGGAATCTATTGATTCCTATGGACCTTCCAACATATTTTCTGGCTCACTTGTTTTACTTTTGAGCTTCTGGGGATTCCCTTGAATGTTTGTATAAGATGTGCATGTTATTGATGTTTTTCTCTTTTAACCTCCTCCAGCCCCCTACACCCCCTCCCTATCTCTGTAACCTACAGCCCCCGACACCCCCTCCCTATCTCTGTAACCTCCTCCAGCCCCATACACCCCCTCCCTATCTCTGTAACCTCCTCCAGCCCCCTACACCCCCTCCCTATCTCTGTAACCTCCTCCAGCCCCCTACACCCCCTCCCTATCTCTGTAACCTACAGCCCCCGACACCCCCTCCCTATCTCTGTAACCTCCTCCAGCCCCATACACCCCCTCCCTATCTCTGTAACCTCCTCCAGCCCCCTACACCCCCTCCCTATCTCTGTAACCTCCTCCAACCCCCTACACCCCCTCCCTATCTCTGTAACCCCCTCCAGCCCCCTACACCCCCTCCCTATCTCTGTAACCTCCTCCAACCCCTACACCCCCTCCCTATCTCTGTAACCCCCTCCAGCCCCCTACACCCCCTCCCTATCTCTGTAACCTCCTCCAGCCCCCATACACCCCCTCCCTATCTCTGTAACCTCCTCCAGTCCCTCTACACCCCCTCCCTATCTCTGTAACCCCCTCCAGCCCCCTACACCCCCTCCCTATCTCTGTAACCTCCTCCAACCCCCTACACCCCCTCCCTATCTCTGTAACCTCCTCCAGCCCCCTACACCCCCTCCCTATCTCTGTAACCTCCTCCAGTCCCTCTACACCCCCTCCCTATCTCTGTAACCTCCTCCAGCCCCCTACACCCCCTCCCTATCTCTGTAACCTCCTCCAACCCCCTACACCCCCTCCCTATCTCTGTAACCTCCTCCAGTCCCTCTACACCCCCTCCCTATCTCTGTAACCCCCTCCAGCCCCATACACCCCCTCCCTATCTCTGTAACCCCCTCCAGCCCCCTACACCCCTTCCCTATCTCTGTAACCTCCTCCAGCCCCCATACACCCCCTCCCTATCTCTGTAACCTCCTCCAACCCCCTACACCCCCTCCCTATCTCTGTAACCTCCTCCAGCCCCCTACACCCCCTCCCTATCTCTGTAACCCCCTCCAGCCCCCTACACCCCCTCCCTATCTCTGTAACCCCCTCCAGCCCCCTACACCCCCTCCCTATCTCTGTAACCTCCTCCAGCCCCCACTAGCATCCGAGATCTCGACACTCCTCCAAGGCGATTCAGTCCGCCTTGTTGTCCAACGAGGGGCATACACGCGATGGGTCGTACTTGGGCTGCTCTTGAATGTTTCGAGATTGGCCTAGTGCTTCATGTCGTTAGTGTGTGCTTAAACTGGACCAGATACTGGGCAACACGACAGCTCAGTGACTATCACTGATTGCTGTGCAGACACATGGATCTGGGCCGGTGTCTGTGGGAGTTTGCACATTCTCCCCGTGCTTGCGTGGGTTTTCTCCGGGTGCTCCGGTTTCCTCCCACACCCCAAAGATGTGCTATTAGGCTGATTGGTGGAACAAACTGTCCCTAAATTAGTCTCCCCTCAATGTGGATGGCCATAAGCATAGACAAGGGTCATGGGTGGAGGGGGGACTGGTCATGTTAAGATGGCGGCGTGGGCTCGTTAGGCCGAAGGGCCTGTTTCCCGGGCTGTGTTGTTCTTTGTCTTTGTTCTATATCTTCCTGTAACCTCCAACCATCTCCACGAGTAACAACCTTCCCTCTTGGTGTCGTCCGCAAACTTTGCTTCACGTTCTCCCCACAGCTTCATTTATTTATTAGCGTTACGAGTCACTTTATATTAACACTGTAATGAAGTTATTGTGGCAATCTCCTAGTCACCACACTCCTGTTCGGGGACACAGAGGGAGAATTTAGCACGGCCAATGCACCTACCCAGGACATCTTTCGAGTGTGGGAGGAAACCCACACAGACACGGGGAGAATGTGCAAACTCCACACAGACAGTGACCCATAAGAACATAAGAAATAGGAGCAGGAGTAGGCCATCTAGCCCTTCGAGCCTGCCCCGCCATTCAATAAGATCATGGCTGATCTGAAGTGGATCAGTTCCACTTTCCCGCTTTCTCCCCATAACCCTTAATTCCCCTGTCTATCAGAAACCTATCTACCCGTGACTTCAATATATTTAGCGAGGCAGCCTCCACCACTTCAACGGGCAGAGAATTCCAGAGATTCACCACCCTTTGAATGAAGAAGTTCCTCCTCAACTCTGATCTAAACCGCCCCCCCTTATCTTGAGGCTGTGCCCTCCAGTCCTACTGTCCTTTCTAAGCAGGAAGAATCTCTCTACCTCTACCCTATCCATCCCCTTCATTATCTTATACGTCTCTATAAGATCCCCCCTCATCCTTCTAAAGTCCAACGAGTACAGACCCAGTCTATTTAGTCTCTCTTTATAGTCCAACCCCCTCATCTCCGGTATCAGCCTAGTGAACCTCCTCTGCACTCCCTCCAAGGCCAAAATATCCTTGCGCAAGTGCGGCGACCAAAACTGCACACAGTACTCCAGCTGCGGCCTCACCAGTATCCTGTACAGATGCAGCAAGACCTCCCTGCTTTTATATTCAATCCAATATCCCTCCTATATCTCCCACCATGAATCTTACAGTTATGCCCCCCCAGTAACAGCTACATCCACCCGAGGAAATAGTCTCTGCACGTCCACTCTATCTATCCCCCTCATTATCTTATAACCCTCTATTAAGTTGCCTCCCTTCCTCCTCCACTCTAAAGAGAAAAGCCCCAGCTCCCTCAACTTTTCCTCATAAGACCTACCCTCCAAACCATAAGACCTCCCTGCTTTTATATTCAATCCCCCTCACTATAAAGGCCAGCATCCCATTCGCCTTCTTGATGACAAGGCTGGGAATCGAACCCGGGTCCCTGGCGCTGTGAGGCAGCAGGGCTAACCCACTGTGCCACACGTATGTACAAAAATAAGGGTCCCAGTATTGATCCTTGTGGTACACCACTGGACACCAGGCCTCCAGTCATTCAAACAGCCCTCTACAACTATTCCTTGTGCAGCCAGTTTTGAATCCATCTCGCCAACTTTCTCTCAGTTCCATGTACTCCAATCAGCCTCCCAAATGGGATCTTGTCAAAAGCTTTTCTAAAATCCAAATAAACTACAGCAACTGAACTTTCCTCATCCACAAAATTCGAACAAAATCACCTCCAAAATTCATTGGTTCCGTCGTGTTGGATTGGTCTGCATTTGACTGTGCAAGTCTGGTTACAGATCGATGCTCACTGTGCTCGAGTGATTGAGCCTGGGTGATGACTCAGAGCAAAGTCAGCCCGTGCCGCGGAAGCGACTCGAAGCCAGAGCTTGATAAGTGTTGAGTGCGGACATTTTGTGATTGCGGGGATATTTTGCAACTCTTGTAAGTCAGCATGTTACCCACTTAGAAAGGAGTGTCATCTCCACGCAGCTCTGAGAAATATCAACTCTACCACGGGCTCAAGGTCGAAAAGGGAGCACGTGTTAGCGGGACTCACTTCACCTCATTCAGCCTTATCCTTCCCCTTCCTCCACTTGAAGCAGGAATTAGCCAAGATGTCCTTACGTCAAACAATCCAAACCTTGGTTAGGCCGCATTTGGAGTATGGCGTGCGGTTAAAGAACAAAGAACAACCCAGCCCGGGAAACAGGCCCTTCGGCCCAACGAGCCCGCACCGCCATCTTAACAATGTGTTTTCCCTCCTCCACCCTTGACCCAAGTCTACGCTTATGGCACTCCACATTGGAAACCAGATTGAGGGGAGAATAATTTAGTGACAATTTGTTACACCAATCGGCCTAAGAGCACATCTTTGGGGTGTGGGAGGAAACCGGAGCACCCGGAGAAAACCCACGCAAGCACGGGGAGAATGCGCAAACTCCCACAGACACTGACCCAAATCCATGTATCTGCACAGCAAACAGCGATAGTCACTGAGCTGTCGTGGTGCCCAGTATCTGGTCCAGTTTAAGCGTACACTAACGACGCAAAGTACTAGGCCACTCTCGAAACATCCAAGAGCAGCCCTCGCACGACCCACCGCGTGTACGCCCCTTGTTGGACAACAAGGTGGACCGATGCGCCTGTGGAGTAAAACGGTTCTGGTCGCCACACTCCCAGAAGGATGTAGAAACTTTGGAGAGAGTGCAGAGAAGGTTCACCAGGATGTTCCCTGGTCTCGAGGGTGTTGGCTATGAGAAGAGGTTGGACAAACTGGGATTGTTTTCACTGGAAAGACAGACGGGAGACCTGGTCTACAAAATGATGCGGGTGGATAGTCAGAGGGTTTTTCCCCCAGAGTGGAAGTGTCAATTACGCGGGGGGGCACAGGTTCAGGGTGAGAGGGGGACAGTTTAAGGGAGATGGGAAGTTTCTCACGCAGAGAGGGGTGGGTGTCTGGAAGGTGCTGCCAGAGGAGGGGGGTGGGAGCAGGGACATTAACAACATTTAAGAGATGGGTACATGAATAGGGAGGGAATAGAGGGATACGGACCGAGTAAGGGCAGAAGGGTCTTTAGTTCAATTAGAGCATCATGATCGACACAGGCTTGGGAGGGCTGAGGGCCCTGTTCCTGAGCTGTACTTTGTAATATATGCCAGAATTTGAAGCAGCCCCGGGGGGAGACTGGGTTGGTTTAAAAAATGATCCACTCACAAACGTGTCTGGGGCAGACTGGAGTGCAGTACCTCTGAGTGCGACAGATCACAGTCATCATCGAGAACACCACCCCCACAGCAAGGCCAAGGTCCGCATTCAGCAGGATTACAGCCAGCCAAGTTACAACCCAGACCATCTGAAACCAAAAACAGACAACGCCGCTCATTAGGTGCATCCAGCAGTGAGGGGGTGGGGGACTGCAGAGTCACACGGCCAACTTTACAATCATACCAAACAAGAAAGATCCCAGGTGCAGGGTTCCAGGTTTGCACATTCTCCCCGTGTCTGCGTGGGTTTCATCTGGGTGCTCCGGTTTCCTCCCACAGTGCAAAGATGTGTAGTTAGGGTGGATTGGCCATGCTAAATTGCCCCTTAGTGTCCAAAGATGTGTAGGTTAGGGGGGATTGGCCATGCTAAATTGCCCCTTAGTGTCCAAAGATGTGTAGGTTAGGTGGATTGGCCATGCTAAATTGTCCCTTAGTGTCCAAAGATGTGTAGGTTAGGGTGGATTGGCCATGCTAAATTGCCCCTTAGTGTCCAAAGATGTATGGGTTAGGGTGGATTGGCCATGCTAAATTGCCCCTTAGTGTCCAAAGATGTGTAGTTTAGGGTGGATTGGCCATGCTAAATTGTCCCTTAGTGTCCAAAGATGTGTAGGTTAGGTGGATTGGCCATGCTAAATTGTCCCTTAGTGTCCAAAGATGTGTAGGTTAGGGTGGATTGGCCATGCTAAATCGCCCCTTAGTGTCCAAAGATGTGTAGGTTAGGGTGGATTGGCCATGCTAAATTGTCCCTTAGTGTCCAAAGATGTGTAGGGTAGGGTGGATTGGCCATGCTAAATCGCCCCTTAGTGTCCAAAGATGTGTAGGTTAGGTGGATTGGCCATGCTAAATTGTCCCTTAGTGTCCAAAGATGTGTAGGTTAGGGTGGATTGGCCATGCTAAATTGTCCCTTAGTGTCCAAAGATGTGTAGGTTTGGGTGGATTGGCCATGCTAAATCGTCCCTTAGTGTCCAAAGATGTGTAGGTTAGGGTGGATTGGCCATGCTAAATCGCCCCTTAGTGTCCAAAGATGTGTAGGTTTGGGTGGATTGGCCATGCTAAATTGTCCCTTAGTGTCCAAAGATGTGTAGGTTAGGGTGGATTGGCCATGCTAAATTGTCCCTTAGTGTCCAAAGATGTGTAGGTTAGGTGGATTGGCCATGCTAAATTGTCCCTTAGTGTCCAAAGATGTGTAGGTTAGGGTGGATTGGCCATGCTAAATTGTCCCTTAGTGTCCAAAGATGTGTAGGTTAGGTGGATTGGCCATGCTAAATTGTCCCTTAGTGTCCAAAGATGTGTAGGTTAGGGTGGATTGGCCATGCTAAATTGTCCCTTAGTGTCCAAAGATGTGTAGGTTAGGGTGGATTGGCCATGCTAAATTGTCCCTTAGTGTCCAAAGATGTGTAGGTTTGGGTGGATTGGCCATGCTAAATTGCCCCTTAGTGTCCAAAGATGTGTAGGTTAGGGTGGATTGGCCATGCTAAATTGTCCCTTAGTGTCCAAAGATGTGTAGGTTAGGGTGGATTGGCCATGCTAAATTGTCCCTTAGTGTCCAAAGATGTGTAGGTTAGGGTGGATTGGCCATGCTAAATTGTCCCTTAGTGTCCAAAGATGTGTAGGTTAGGGGGGTTAGCAGGGTAAATATGTGGAGTTACAGGGCCTGGATAAGATACTCTGTTGGAGAGTCAGTGCAGACTTGATGGGCAGAATGGCCTCATCCTGCTCTGTAGGGGTTCTATGAATGCCCGATCTCTGTTGGGTTTGTTGAGATGAGCTCACTGCTTGTTTGCAAGCTGATTGTTTGAATTTTTACAGTGAGCCCCGCCATGTGATAGAATTGACCCAAACTTACAAAATCCATCTTGCTGACTCTCCACAATTCTGGAAGATCCTGAAACTGGAGGAACATGTGGCGTAGGCTGGTGACGTTGATACAAGCCAGGACTGCCTGAGAAGACAGGTTGTTTTATTCATGTTATCTCTGACCTCCATTGCTGCCGACTTGCCTCACACAAAAACGAGAATTGGCATTGAAGCAAAACATTCACTGATAAACGCAAATTTCTCCCCCTCCTCTTTCAGCTCCATGTATTCCCTCCAAATCGCGGACTTCGGCCTTTTCGGGTAGGCCCTGTTGCTGCTTGGGCCTACTCAGCAGAAACTCTGCTGCCTGGATCTGTCAAGGACGTCAGAGGCTGCGCCCAGCCCCTGTGATTCAAGGCCCGTAGCAAGCTGGCTGACCCTCAGGAGAGTCACTCACATTGCTGAGGCTCTGGAGTCACATGTAGGCCAGACCGGGTAAGGACAGCAGATTTCCTTCCCTTCCGGAGTGAACCGTGACAGAAAATTGCTGGAAAATCTCAGCAGGTCTGTCAGTATCTGTGGAGAGTGAACCAGATTGGTTTTCAACTATGGTTCCAAGACAAACTACTATGGCGGGATTCAAACTTGTGCCTCCTGGCCTGTGGAATATTGGGACAGTCCCATTATCACCACACGGGCGATGCAATGGGTTAGCACTGCTGCCTCATAGCACCAGGGACCCAGGTTCGATTCCCAGCTTGGGTCACTGTCTGTGTGGAGTTTGCACGTTCTCCCCGTGTCTGCATGGGTTTCCTCCAGGTGCTCCGGTTTCCTCCCACAGTCCAAAGATCTGTTGGTGAGCTGGATTGGCCATGTTAAATTGTCCCTTAGTGTACAACAATGTATAGATTAGGTGGACTAATTATGCTAAATTGCCCCTTGGTGTCCAAACATGTCAAGGTTAGGTGGATTGGCCATGCTAAATTGCCCCTTAGTGTCCAAAGATGTGTAGGTTAGGGGGATTGGCCATGCTAAATTGCCCCTTAGTGTCCAAAGATGTGTAGGTTAGGTGGATTGGCCATGCTAAATTGCCCCATAGCGTCCAAAGATGTGTAGGTTAGGTGGATTGGCCATGCTAAATTGCCCCTTAGCGTCCAAAGATGTGTAGGTTAGCTGGATTGGCCATGCTAAATTGTCCCTTAGTGTCCAAAGATGTGTAGGTTAGGTGGATTGGCCATGCTAAATTGCCCCTTAGTGTCCAAAGATGTACAGGTTAGGTGGATTGGCCATACTAAGTTGTCTCTTAGTGTCCAAAGATGTGCACATTATAGGGATGAGCAGGGTCATGGGGTTACAGGGACTGGGCCTGGATGAGACACTCTGTTGGAGAGTCAGCGCACACTCGATGGGCCGAATGACGTCCTTCTGCACTGGAGCGATTCTATGCTTCTAGAACTGTACCGTCCACCTCAAGGGGAAGAATTCAGGGGAACCTTTTTGATGTCAGGTTTGAAGTAGAAACGCGTGTCGGCGCAGTTTCCCCTGTCCAATGCCCTCAGAGGATGGCCCAAACTCCTGTCTCCTCTAGCAGTTCAAGATGGCTCCCTGTTGCCCTGACGACGAAAGGTTTCTCAACTACAGGGCTGAGGGGAAGAGGGCCCAGTTTCGGAAGTCCCCACCTCAGGCCCGCACGTTTCCGCTTTGGGATCGTTCTTCCCAAAATGCATCGCAGAGAGGACGGAATTCTTGGAACTCCCTCCCTCTTCTGGAGAACACAGGCCGGAATTTTCCCATCCCGTCCGCCGCGGGATTCGGAGCGGGCAGAGGCCGGGGTGGGGGGGGGTGCGCACCGTGGAAAGGTCTCGGGATGAGCGAGGCCGGAATTTCCCGCCCACCGAGGGAATTTGACACGACACAACATCTAAGGCTGAGAATACCGGATTGGTCGGAGTGGTATAAGCAGGTGACATTTTGGGAAGGCTTTTCTTCGCTCACCTTGGGAAGGAAGTAAAACAGGGGGCCAACCGAGAGTAAGACCACCAGGATGACGAGGCAGGTAAAAAACCCAGCAAGCTGTAAAAAAAAGAACAGAAAAAGGGCAAATTATGCACGATCCCTCGGAACGTCCACCTGTCCTCAAAGCCCAGTGGCCTAGCACCTCTTAAGCCTGAGTTGGTAGGCCCCAAGCCGCAGTGAAGGCCCCTTCGGCGCAAATTCTCGGTTGACCCCCCCCAACCTCGGTGAGGTCTGACCATCGAGCGCCCCCCCCAGGCGAAAGTTTCAAAAAAAAAAGAATCCCAGGGCGCTCGCTGAAACAGAATGGGGAACTTCTCTGCAAGCCCACAGCGCCGTGGAATCCCTGACGGAGACCGTTCAGCCCCGTCAGGTCTGCGCCGGCCCTCCAAAAGAGCCTCTTTCTCGAGCCCTTCGTCTCCATGTCCCGTCACCCTGCCCTGGCTCACAGTTCCCGACCTTGCTGTCGACCGTTCGCGGGTCGTTTACCTCATTTTTTTTTTCCTGGGATCTTGCTGTGCACAAGTTGGCTGCTGGGTGACAGTGACTGCAATTCCAGAGGTGTCTCATTGGCTGGACGGCCCTGAGGTGGTGAAAGGCGCTATAGAAATGCGAGCTTTTTCCCGCCCTCTCCCCCGAGCACTCCCAAGTTGTTGCGCTCCATTGAAAAGCGGGATAGACTAACCCATAAACATCTCCACACACATATTCCTGGTGCCAGGCTGGCACTGCCCAAGGGGCACCCTAGACTGGCACTACCCACGGCACTCCCTTGCCCCCCCCCCCCCACCCCGGTCAGCTGGGAGGGGTCTCAATAGCCTCTGACCCCACCAGCGAGGCCATCACAACCTGGCGCCATTTTGGATCCCTGCCAGTGGGAACCCCCACCCCCAGCAGGGTTGGAAATGTGAGCAAGGCTGGAGAACACCGTCCCAGGCTCCCAAATGTCAGGATGTAACCGGTGACAGCTTTGTATTGGATGTCACGTGTGACCAATGAGAGCAAGATGTCAGGGTCAGCTGACCCAGAAAAACGATGGAACCAATCACAGAGTGACGTAATCGTCAGCTGACTCTCTATAAATAAGGAACTACGTGGAACAAAGAGCAAAGGAACAGGCCCTTCGGCCCTCTAAACCTGCACCGACCATGTTGTTTGAACTAAAACCCCCTACCCTTCCGGGGGCCATATCCCTCTATTCCCATCCTATTCATGGATTTGTCAAGACAGCCCCTTAAAACTCACTATCGTATCCGCTTCCACTCCCTCCCCCGAGTTCCAGGCACCCACCACCCTCTGTGTAAAAAAATCTGCCTCATACATCTCCTTAAACCCTGCCCCTCGCACCTTAAACCTGTGCCCCCCCGCGTAATTGACTCTTCCACCCTGGAGAAAAAAAGCTTCTGACTATCCACTCTATCCATGCCCCTCATAATCTTGTAAACTTCTATCAGGTCTCCCCCTCAACCTGTGAGGAGAGAATTGCGGGAAGCTTGGAATGGCCCAGGGTGAGGCCTCAAGTTTGGAGTAATGATGTTTCTTTATTAAACTCTTTAGAAGCTGGAGTAATTTTTGTTGTATTTTCATTAGCTGGACTTTGGAGAGTTCCTTCTGAAGAAACGCTGAACGAGATTCCAGTGCTGATTTTAGTCAGCCTTACACCATTCCCCAGGTCCACCTCCTCCCACCAGCACTTCATACCATAAAAGTAGAACATAGAACAGTACAGCACAGAACGGGCCCTTCGGCCCTCAATGTTGTACCCAGCTATGTCCAAACCCAAGATCAAGCCAGCCCACTCCCTATCATTCCGGTGTGCTCCGTATGTCTATCCAATAACCGCTTCCTAAAGTATCCGACTCCACCATCACAGCAGGCACTGCATTCCACACCCCAACCACTCTCTGAGTAAAGAATCTACCCCTGACATAAGAACATAAGAAATAGGAGCAGGAGTAGGCCATCTCGCCCTTCGAGCCTGCCCCGCCATTCAATAAGATCATGGCTGATCTGAAGTGGATCAGTTCCACTTTCCCGCCCTCTCCCCATAACCCTTAATTCCCCTGTCTATCAGAAACCTATCTACCCGTGACTTAAATATATTTAGCGAGGCAGCCTCCACCACTTCAACGGGCAGAGAATTCCAGAGATTCACCACCCTTTGAGTGAAGAAGTTCCTCCTCAACTCTGATCTAAACCGCCCCCCCTTTATCTTGAGGCTGTGCCCTCTAGTCCTGCTATCCTTTCTAAGCGGGAAGAATCTCTCTACCTCTACCCTATCCATCCCCTTCATTATCTTATACGTCTCAATAAGATCCCCCCTCATCCTTCTAAACTCCAACGAGTACAGACCCAGTCTATTTAGTCTCTCTTCATAGTCCAACCCCCTCATCTCCGGTATCAGCCTAGTGAACCTCCTCTGCACTCCCTCCAAGGCCAATATATCCTTGCGTAAGTGCGGCGCCCAAAACTGCACACAGTACTCCAGCTGCGGCCTCACCAATGCCCTGTACAGATGCAGCAAGACCTCCCTACTTTTATATTCTATCCAATATCCCTCCGATATCTCCCACCATGAATCTTACAGTAATGCCCCCCCCAGTAACAGCTACATCCACCTGAGGAAATAGTCTCTGCACATCCACTCTATCAATCCCCCTCATTATCTTATAACCCTCTATTAAGTCGCCTCTCATCCTCCTCCAGTCTAAAGAGAAAAGCCCCAGCTCCCTCAACCTTTCCTCGTAAGACCTACCCTCCAAACCAGGCAGCATCCTGGTAAATCTCCTCTGCGCCCTCTCCAATGCTTCCACATCCTTGTTATAGTGAGGTGACCAGAACAGTACACAATATTCCAAATGTGGTCTCACCAAGGTCCGGTATAGTCGCAGCATAACCCCCACGGCTCTTAAACTCAAACCCCCTGTTAATAAACACTAACACACTATAAGCCTTCTTCACGGTTTAGAACCAGGAATCACAGTCTCAGAAAGGTCCCTGACAGAGTAGACCACTTAGGAGTGAGTTGAGGAGACATTTCTTCACTCAGGGGTTGACAAATGTGTGGCACTCCCTGCCACAGAAAGCTGTGGGGGCTACGTCACTGAATATATTCAAGAGAGAGTTTTTTTTTATACTTTAATAGCATCAAGGAGTTTGGAGGGAAGGTAGGAATATGGTCTTGAGATTATAGACTCCTGACAGTGCAGAAGGAGGCCATTTCACCCATTGACCACAATCCCACCCAAGTCCTATTCCCATAACCCGGAAGTTTACCCTAGCTAATCCCCCTGACACTAAGGGACAATTTAGCACTGCCAATCCACCGAACCCACGCGTCTTTCCGACTGTGGGAGGAAACCAGAGCACCCGGAGGCAACCCACGCAGACATGGGGAGAATGTGCAAACTCTACACAGACAGTGACCCGAGCCGGGAATCAAACCCGGGTCCCCTGGCACTGTGAGGCAGCAGTGCTAACCACTTCGGACAGTGGGAGGAAACCGGGTCACCCGGAGGAAACCCACGCAGACACGGGGAGAATGTGCAAACTCCACACGGACGGTGATCGAAGGCCGGGAATCGAACCCGGGACCCTGGCGGTGTGAGGCAGCAGTGCTAATCTGCTGTGCCACAAATGCCACCCTCGATACAGGATGAGCCACGATTATAATGAATGGAGGAGTGGGCTCGAAGGAGCAAATGGCACACTCCTGCTCCGACCTTCTAGGTTTCTGTGCTGCCAGGTTCGATTCCCGGCTCGGGTCACTGTCTGTGTGGAGTTTGCACATCCTCCCCGTGTCTGCGTGGGTTTCCTCCGGGTGCTCCGGTTTCCTCCCACAGTCCAAAGTGGTTAGCACTGCCTTGTCACAGCGCCAGGGGACTCAGGTTCGATTCCCGGCTCGGGTCACTGTCTGTTTGGAGTTTGCACATTCTCCTCGTGTCTGCGTGGGTTTCCTCCGGGTGCTCCGGTTTCCTCCCACAGTCCAAAGTGGTTAGCGCTGCTGCCTCACAGCGCCAGGGGACCAGGGTCAATCTTGGCCTCGGGTCACTGTCTGTGCAGGGTTTGCACATTCTCCCCGTGTCTGCGTGGGTTTCCTCCGGGTGCTCCGGTTTCCTCCCACAGTTTTTCCAGCATTTTCTGCCCTTATTTCCTCATGAGCTGAAGTCTCTTATTCCCTGGCAACCCTTCCGGTTAACCTCCCCTGAAATCTGTCCGAGGCTTTTGAAGTCCTTCCTAAAGTGTGGGGGCCAGGGTTGGACACAGTCGTCCAGGTGATGGCCTCTGAGCAAAGTTTTGTGCAGCTGGAGTACAGCTCATGAGAATTCCCGGGAGCTCGTTTTCACTTCCGTTCTCTGAGCGTTATCACAGTCTCAAACAACGGACTGTCCCGACAAGGAATCCAAAAGAATATTCCAGGATTTCTTTGCGAGTGAAATGGTGGTACCTGTGTGGTGCTGCCCGCACTCTCGAGAATATCGCTTGTAGCCAGTGATGCCGAACTTGGAAAGCAGGTGAAAAGGGAAGAGATCGTGTTAGAGATTCCATGAGCCAATAGTTCCTATCAAACAGTGACAAAAATATGTTAATGGAGACGTGTGGGGCAAATATCTGTCTTTGTTGGCCACTTTTCCCACAGAAATCAGCCTAACTGGGAGTGACTAAAAGACCCTGTGGGTTTCGGAGTCTCTCTCTGCTGCCATTAATGGCAGCACGGTGGGTTAGCACTGCTGCCTCGCAGCGCCAGGGACCCGGGTTCACTTCCAACCTCAGGTCATTGTCTGCGTGGGTTCCCTCCAGGTGCTCCAGTTTCCTCCCACAGTCTGAAAGATGTGTAGGTTAGGGTGGATTGGCCGTGCTAAATTGCCCCTTAGTGTCCAAAGATGTGTAGGTTAGGTGGATTGGCCATGCTAAATTACCCCTTAGTGTCCAAAGATGTGTAGGTTAGGGTGGATTGGCCATGTTAAATTGCCCCTTAGTGTCCAAAGATGTGTAGGTTAGGGTGGATTGGCCATGCTAAATTGCCCCTTAGTGTCCAAAGATGTGTAGGTTAGGGTGGATTGGCCATGCTAAATTGCCCCTTAGTGTCCAAAGATGTGCAGGTTAGGGTGGATTGGCCATGCTAAATTGTCCCTTAGTGTCCAAAGATGTGTAGGTTAGGGTGGATTGACCATGCTAAATTGTCCCTTAGTGTCCAAAGATGTGTAGGTTAGGGTGGATTGACCATGCTAAATGTATGGGGTTACGGGGATAGTGTGTGGGAAGAGGTCCTATGTAAGATGCTCTTTCAAAGAGTCCGTGCAAGCTTGATGGGCCAAATGGCCTCTTTCTGCACTGTCGGGATTCTTTGACGAACTGGGACTTGTGTAACGAAGGTACCCCATAAGCTTTCCGGGGATAGTGTGTGCTTCGCTGTCACAGACCTGGTTGGGATCAATCTTGTATCTGTGCTTGTCTGCGTAGATCATCGCCAGTGATACAGACACAGCGTATCCCACAAAGGTAATTGCAATCGTGTCTCCAATTATATTCGGGATGCTCCACACAGCCGGCAGTTGAGGTTTTGGGAATCTAGGCGGAAAAATGTAAAAAAAAGGGTTAGTCTTTTCAGCTTTCGAAAGAGATTAGGACATTGATGGAGAAGGTAGAAGGATCCCAGTTTAACGTGGTTGTGTTGGCAGGGTGTTGTCAGAAGCTCCCTCAGTTCGTGGCTGGAAAGAGATTTCCTGGTGGCGCAGCAGGTTAGCACTGCTGCCTCACAGCGCCGGGGAACCGGGTTCGATTCTCAGCTCGGGTCACTGTCTGTACGTTCTCCCCGTGTCTGCGTGGGGTTTCCTCCCACATTCTGAAAGAGGTGCTGGTGAGGGTGGATTGGCCAGGCGAAAATCTCCCTCAGGGTAACCCGAACAGGAGTGTGGCGACTTTTCACAGTAACTTCATCGCAGTGTTAATGTAAGCCTCACTTGTGTCCTTGGGAGAGTGGGTTCTATATGTTAACCTTCAGTGCTGGAGACCCTTAAAAATATCGTCTCAATCTCCGGAAAGCTTCGTTGTTAGAATCTGTCCCTCCAGGCGTGTCCGAACGTTTGCCGACGTGGGGGGAGATCCCAATGTTTGGGGGAGGGGGGGAGGGGGTGGCTGGACGAGACAGGGGGGAACCCTTACCGTGACGTATTTAAATAACACTTCCTGGGCATGGACCTCATGACGCCAACAACAGGGACGGTGGTGTGGCGAGATCTCGTTGGCGGGATTGGCGATTTTGTGCCCCTCTGTGGCCACAGAGGCAAAATTCTCAGCCAGCCGTTTGGCCCTTCGAGCCTGCTCCGTCATTCATCGCGATCATGGCTGATTGTCTAACTCAATGGCCTCATCCTGCTTTCTCCCCATTGATCCCGTTCGCCCCCAAGTGCTATATCCAGCTGTCTCTTGAATACATTCAATGTTTTGACTACTTCCTGTGGGAATGAATCCCACAGGCTCCCCGGGTGAAGAAATGTCTCCTCATCTCCGTCCTGAATGGTCTATCCCCAATCCTCAGGCTGTGACCCCTGGTTCTGGACTCCCCCCACCATCGGGAACCCCCTCCCTGCATCTACCATGTCCGGTCCTGTTAGAATTTTATAAGTCTTTCCGTGTAGGCCGGACTAGAATTTTGGCGATGGGTAGGTCCGGCAACTTTTGATTCCAAGGCAGTGGACATGAAAGCAATGTGAAAGCAGCACAGTGGCACAGCGGGTCAGACAAAGAACATAAGAACATAAGAAATAGGAGCAGGAGTAGGCCATCTAGCCCCTCGAACCTGCCCCGCCATTCAATAAGATCATGGCTGATCTGTCGCTGCTCAGTTCCACATTCCCGCCCTCTCCCCATAACCCTTAATCCCCTCGCTTATCAAAAACCCATCAACCCGCGTCTTAAAAATATTTAGCGAGGTAGCCTCCACCACTTCAACGGGCAGAGAATTCCAGAGATTCACCACCCTTTGAGTGAAGAAGTTCCTCCTCAAATCCGTTCTAAACCGCCCCCCCCTTTATCTTGAGGCTGTGCCCCCTAGTCCTACTGTCCTTTCTGAGCGGGAAGAGTCTCTCCACCTCTATCCTATCCATCCCATTCATCATCTTATACGTCTCAATGAGATCTCCCCTCATTCTTCTAAACTCTAACGAGTACAAGCCTAGTTTATTCAGCCTCTCCTCATAGCTCAACCCCCTCAACTCCGGTATCAGCCTAGTAAACCTCCTCTGCACTCCCTCCAAGGCCAAAATATCCTTGCGTAAGTGCGGCGACCAAAACTGCACACAGTACTCCAGCTGCGGCCTCACCAATGCCCTATACAGCTGCAGCAAGACCTCCCTACTTTTATATTCAATCCCCCTCGCTATGAAGGCCAGCATCCCATTCGCCTTCCTGACCACCTGCTGCACCTGCAGGCTGGGTTTTTGCGACTCATGCACAAGGACCCCGAGGTCCCTCTGCACCGTCGCCTGCTGCAGTTTTTTGCCACGTAAGTAATAATCCTTCCTACCATTATTCCTACCAAAGTGGACCACCTCACACTTGCCAACATTAAATTAAAGAACAAAGAAGAACACAGCACGGGAAACAGGCCCTTCGGCCCAATGAGCCCACGCCGCCATCTTAACAATGTGCTTTTCCTCCTGACCCATGTCTATGTTTATGGTACCCCCATTGGAAACCAGATTCAGGGGAGAATAATTTAGGGACAATTTGTTACACCAATCAGCCTAAGAGCGCATCTTTGGGGTGTGGGAGGAAACCAGAGCACCCGGAGGAAACCCACGCAAGCACGGGGAGAATGTGCAAACTCCCACAGACACTGGCCCAGATCCATGTATCTGCACAGCAAACAGTGATAGTCACTGAGCTGTCGTCTTGCCCATCTGTTGGTCCAGTTTTAAGTGTACACTAACGACGTGAAGTACTAGGCTACTCTCGAAACATCCAAGAGTAGCCCTCGCACAACCCGTGTGTACGCCCCTCATTAGACAACAAGGTGGACCGACACACCGGCAGAGTAAAAGAGACAAAACATCAACACATGTAGCATTAGATTTCCAGGAACGTTCCGAAGTTCTGATCCTTATTTAAAACCGTCTCCTATATCCCTCCATCCCTGTTTCACTCATGTGTCTATCTAAGTAAACCTTAAACAAGTCCAGCGTGCCTGCCTCCACCACCTTACTTGGCAGTGCATTCCATACCCCCACTCCCCTCTGTGTGAAAAACCTCCCTCTAATATCCGAATTATACCTCCCCCCCTCACCCTTAGCTCGTGACCCTTCATGATATTTGTCTCCAATCTAGGAAAAAGCCTGCCACTGTTTACTCCATCTATACCCTTCATTATTTTATACACCTCGATCAGATCCCTCCTTAATCTCCGTCTTTCTAAGGAAAAGAGCCCCAGTTTACCCAATCTTTCCGCATAACCCAGTCCTTCCATACCAGGCAGCGTCCTGGTAAACCTCCTCTGCACCCTCTCCAGGGTCTTAACAGGTCTACCCTTCATCATGTAACTCCCCTCGACATTATTCCTTCCAAAATGCGTCACCTCGCATTTATCAGGATTAAATTCCATCTGCTGCCTCACAGCGCCAGGGACCCGGGTTCGATTCCCGGCTTGGGTCACTGTCTGTGTGGAGTCTGCACATTCTCCCCGTGTCTGCGTGGGTTTCCTCCCACAGTCAAAAGACGTGCGGGTTAGGTACAACGGCCGTGCTAAATCGCTCCTTAGGGTCAGGGGGATTAGCAGGGTAAATGTGTGGGGTTGCTTGGGTGGGATTGTGGTCAGTACAGACTTGATGGGCCGAATGCTCTCCTGTACTGTAAGGATTCGATGAAAATCCCTGGACGGGAGCCACAAAAGGTCTTATTCAGGTTGGTCACTCTCGCGCACCATTCCTTCCGATGCTCCAAACGATCTCGAGAAAGATCAGCTCACCCTGCTGGGATATTTCCCACAACCTGGACGTTGCAGCTTTCATCGAGGGATGTGGCAAATGTGACTGCGGTGGCCAGGATAATCTGTGAAAACGCAAAGCGCCTGGTTACACCCAACATTTTTAGTCAACTCCAGACCATAACACCTTCAGCACATCTCACGGACCAGAAGCCAGCAAAATATTCCTGAATTTGTTGGCTCAAAAATGCCATGCCTCAGTGGTTAGCACGCTTCTCAGTTGCAAGCTTGTGGGTTCACGTGGGGCGGTATGGTGGTTACTACCCGCTGCCTCAAAGCGCCAGGGACCCGGGTTTGATGATGGCCTTGGGTCACTGTTTGTGTGCAGAGTCTGTATGTTCTCCCCATGTCTGGTGGGCTTCCTCCGGGTGCTCTGGTTTCCTTCCTCAGTCCAAAAGATGTGTAGGTTAGTGTGGATTGGCCATGTTAAATTGCCCCTTAGTGTCCAAAGATATGCAGGTTAGGTGGATTGGCCATGCTAAATTGCCCCTTAGTGTCCAAAGATGTGTAGGTTAGGGTGGATTGGCCATGCTAAATTGTCCCTTAGTGTCCAAAGATGTACAGATTAGGGTGGATTGGCCATGTTAAATTGCCCCTTAGTGTCCAAAGATGTGTAGGTTAGGGTGGATTGGCCATGCTAAATTGTCCCTTAGTGTCCAAAGATGTGTAGGTTAGGGTGGATTGGCCATGCTAAATTGCCCCTTAGTGTCCAAAGATGTGTAGGTTAGGGTGGATTGGCCATGCTAAATTGTCCCTCAGTGTACCTGAACAGGAGTGTGGCGACTGGGGGATTTTCACAGTAACTTCATTGCAGTGTCAATGTCAGCCGACTCGTGGCACGAAGAAATGAAGCTAACAAACGGCTCACCATGACCATTTCGATCGGGATGGGTGTGCGAAGCTTCTCCCTGAAGCGACTGCTGATTTCCTTCACCAGAATGAGAACGCTGAGACAGATAAGGGAGATAATCAGCTCGACAATATTGGTCATGGGGAGAGCTCCGAGTATCGATGCCAGTGTCTGAGGACAAAAGAAAGTTGTTTCACTCAGTTGAAGAAGAAGCTTCCTTTCTCTTCTTGCTTTTAACCTGCTGCAGATTTTGTTTCTTAGAGTCTTCCCAGTGCCTCACTCTGCGCACCAGTCGCTGGCCTGATCACCTGGACCCAGGCAAGGACACCCCCAGACCAGTGGCACTCAGACCATGATTTGCTTGCTCTCGTGGGACCTCCACTCACCTCAACACTCCCTGCTGGCACCCGGGAAACCCTCACCCTTCACACTGATTTCCCAAACAGTGTGACCAAAATGCAATCACAGGTTGGGGTACACTTACCATGGGGCAATTTAATATCCCCAATCCACCCTAACCTACACGTCTTTGGACACTAAGGGGCAATTTAATATCCCCAATCCACCCTAACCTACACGTCTTTGGACACTAAGGGGCAATTTAATATCCCCAATCCACCCTAACCTACACGTCTTTGGACACTAAGGGGCAATTTAGCACGGCCAATCCACCCTAACCCACACATCATTGGACACTAAGGGACAATTTAGCATGGCCAATCCACCCTAACCTACACATCTTTGGACACTAAGGGACAATTTAGCATGGCCAATCCACCTAACCTACACATCTTTGGACACTAAGGGACAATTTAGCACGGCCAATCCACCCTAACCTACACATCTTTGGACACTAAGGGACAATTTAGCATGGCCAATCCACCTAACCTACACATCTTTGGACACTAAGGGACAATTTAGCACGGCCAATCCACCCTAACCTACACATCTTTGGACACTAAGGGACAATTTAGCACGGCCAATCCACCCTAACCTACACATCTTTGGACACTAAGGGACAATTTAGCACGGCCAATCCACCCTAACCTACACATCTTTGGACACTAAGGGACAATTTAGCATGGCCAATCCACCCTAACCTACACATCTTTGGACACTAAGGGACAATTTAGCATGGCCAATCCACCCTAACCTACACATCTTTGGGACACTAAGGGACAATTTAGTCTGGTCAATCCACCCAAACTGCACATCTTTGGACTGTGAGGGGAAACCAGAGCACCCGGAGGAAACCCACGCTGACACTGGGAGAACATGCAGACTCCGTACGGACAGTCACCCAAGGCTGGAATTGAACCCAGGTCCCTGGTGCTGTGTGGCAGCGGTGCCAACCACTGTGCCACCCTGCCGTCCATGGAGTGCGGCGTGAGTGCAAAGTGTGCCATAAGTGCTCACCCCCTCCCAGAGGAGAGAAACAGCTGGAAAGGTAAACCTTAAAATGTGAGGTCAAGGCCTCCGAAAGCCTGATGAGTTTGGACAAGTTTGTCACCCTGGCCCTACAGACCTGGGGGTAACACCCATGTCCAAAGCAGGCTGGCATTGGCAAACTGTGGGAGGTTCATGCCTCCTTCACATTCTGATCAGTTCCCTTCACAAGAACG
Source organism: Carcharhinus amblyrhynchos (assembly GCF_965287045.1). Classification (NCBI taxonomy): domain Eukaryota; kingdom Metazoa; phylum Chordata; class Chondrichthyes; order Carcharhiniformes; family Carcharhinidae; genus Carcharhinus; species Carcharhinus amblyrhynchos. The sequence goes on from NW_027650843.1 coordinate 29,104, forward strand.
ACTGCCAAATGGAGAACGGGGGGATGGAATCTGTCATGGCGGCAGCCGTTCTCACACTGCAACTAAATATCAAATAGAAGTTGATGTTGACGTGTTGTTTGCTGATATAAAAGCAGGGAGGTCTTGCTGCAACTGTACAGGGCACTGGTGAGGCCGCAGCTGGAGTACTGTGTGCAGTTTTGGTCGCCGCACTTACGCAAGGATATTTTGGCCTTGGAGGGAGTGCAGAGAAGGTTCACTCGGCTGATACCGGAGATGAGGGGGTTGGACTATGAAGAGAGACTAAATAGACTGGGTCTGTACTTGTTGGGGTTTAGAAGGATAAGGGGGGGATCTTATAGAGACGTATAAGATAATGAAGGGGATAGATAGGGTAGAGGTAGAGAGATTCTTCCCGCTTAGAAAGGACAGCAGGATTAGAGGACACAGCCTCAAGATAAGGGGGGGCAGTTTAGATCAGAGTTGAGGAGGAGCTTCTTCACTCAAAGGGTGGTGAATCTCTGGAATTCTCTGCCCGTTGAAGTGGTGGAGGCTGCCTCGCTGAACATATTTAAGTCACGGGTAGATAGGTTTCTTAAATTGGCCTCGCAGGTGGAGGATGTGGTCAAGAAGGCGTATGGTGAACTGGCCTTCATTAATCGAGGGATTGAGTTTAGGAGTCGGGAGGTAATGCTGCAACTTTATAAGACCCTTGTCAGACCCCCCCTTGGAATACTGTGCGCAGTTCTGGTCCCCTCATTATCGGAAGGATGTGGAAGCTATTGAGAGGGTGCAGAGGAGATTTACAAGGATGTTGCCTGGATTGGGAGGCATGCCTTATGAAGATAGTCCGAGCTCCCTCAACCTCTTCTCCCTGGAGAGAGGAAGGTTGAGAGGCGACCAGATAGAGTTTTATAAGATGTAGAGAGGAATAGATAGGGTGGATTCTCGGAGGCTATTTCCCAGGGCTGAAATGGTCGCTACGAGAGGACACAGGTTTAAGGTGCTGGGAAGCAAGTACAGAGGAGATGTTAGGGGAAAGTTTTTCACTCAGAGGGTGGTGAGTGAATGGAATCGGCTGCCGTCGGTAGTGGTGGAGGCGAACTCGCTGGGGTCTTTTAAAAGACTTCTGGATGAGTATATGGGATTTAATGGATTTCTCACCATTCAAAAGTGTGACATTCATTGGAATTTGACCAAATTTTTACCAAAACAGCAGCGCGAGAGCTTGGAATTCTCCAGTGGCCTCGGATGGGATTTTTACAAGCCTTGCCCCAGCCAGGTTACAAAGTCCCACACATCGGGTTCACTTCCATCGAACCCGAGGTCAACCAACATTCAGGATATGGAGCACAGTTCCCGTCTCCAAAACAGGGGAAAATCGAGGAGAAATGTCGAACCTGCGACCAAAAGGAGGGATTGGGATGGATGCTTAAAAGGAAGCGAAATAAGTCGGGGTAGGAGGTGTGGAGAGTGAAAAACCAGCGCAGTCCAGTTGGGCTGAATGGCCTGTCTCCGAGCTGAGGACTGGATCGGAGGAAACCACGGAGGCGGACAGTGCTAATTCGAGAGGTCGTCCAAAAGCTACAGCAATAGGGAGCCGGGCAACTGCTGGGCGCTTGCCTGGTGTAAATGCCAACCTTAAAGAGGGTGAAGGGTCCGGTGAAGCGTGGCAGCCGCAGGCCGAGCATGATGTTGAGCTGGGAGATGGTGACGTGGCAGGCAGTGCCGCTGGTGAACGCCTTCACAATCGGGTCCGACAGGTAGGTGGAAAGGAATCCCAGCTGCAGGACAAACATACAGATCTGGAAGACAAAGAGAACACTGAGGCATGCACACAGAGAGATTCCATACATACACACTGTAGGAAGCATGTTAGGGTGGATTGGCCATGCTAAATTGCCCCTTAGTGTCCAAAGATGTGTAGGTTAGAGTGGATTGGCCATGCTAAATTGTCCCTTAGTGTCCAAAGATGTGCAGGTTAGGGTGGATTGGCCATGCTAAATTGTCCCTTAGTGTCCAAAGATGTGTAGGTTAGGGTGGATTGGCCATGCTAAATTGTCCCTTAGTGTCCAAAGATGTGTAGGTTAGGGTGGATTGGCCATGCTAAATTGTCCTTTAGTGTCCAAAGATGTGCAGGTTAGGGGGATTGGCCATGCTAAATTGTCCCTTAGTGTCCAAAGATGTGTAGGTTAGGGAGGATTGGCCATGCTAAATTGCCCCTTAGTGTCCAAAGATGTGTAGGTTAGGGTGGATTGGCCATGCTAAATTGCCCCTTAGTGTCCAAAGATGTGCAGGTTAGGGTGGATTGGCCATGCTAAATTGTCCCTTAGTGTCCAAAGATGTGTAGGTTAGGGTGGATTGGCCATGCTAAATTGCCCCTTCGTGTCCAAAGATGTGTAGGTTTGGGGGATTGGCCATGCTAAATTGTCCCTTAGTGTCCAAAGATGTGTAGGTTAGGGTGGATTGGCCATGCTAAATTGTCCCTTAGTGTCCAAAGATGTGTAGGTTAGGGTGGATTGGCCATGCTAAATTGTCCTTGAGTTGCCTCCGTATCCATGGTCGAGGGGGATGAACCATCAGCAATGGGACTTTTGCCTCTGGCTGTGATTGATCCCTTGTGCCTCGCACTGCAAAAATGTGAAGTTGCCATGGTCCCAGGTGACCATCGGCTGTTCCTGCCTTTGAGGGGATGGTGATGATTTAACCTGAGGACCACCACACCTCAGGCGAGGGGTGAGGTGGGGCCTCAGTGAATAACCTCAGCTGGTCGGGGAACTGACCCCACGCTGTTGGCGTCACTCTGCATCATGAACCAGCCAACTGAGCTGACTGACCCTATCGGGTGGCACGCACACAAGGAACAGAGCCCAGGCCAGGACACAGCCAGGGATCGATGGCTGGACGACTTGCACCGTTTGACCCAGGAGCGTTGCTGGAAGTTGTCAAACGCCAGCCCGGCAATCCTCTACACCTTCGGGATAGGACGGCGGGGGGGAGCGGAGGGGAAGGAATAATTAAAATGTTTACCATCATAAGCCCCGAGAGAAAGGCCACCGCAGACGCCACAGATATCCGTTGTCTCTCGAACTCTGCATCTTCCTGGCTTGTTCCATTCCATTCCATTCGGTGTGGCACCAGCCGCTCGACAATCGAACCAGTCATCAAACTAATCCCAGCAAAAGTCCCTGGCCAGAGGAAACGGTTAACAGTGAAGGGTGGGGATACCCTCCCCACACTCCCCCTAAACCCCAACAATCACCCTTCCCTCCATTTTCTCCTTCAATGGCCCCGTGGTCGCCAGTTTCACCCGCGTCGGAAGGCAGCGAGAGATCCATTCAGCGCGCAGAGAGTGCTGCCTTGTCAGAGGCGCGATCTCTCTTCCATCCCCTTGTTCAGTGGGAGTGAAAAGAAAGCAAGGGCCAACACTGATGCCTGAACCTCTCTCTCGCTCCCTCTCTCGCGCCCTGAATGGTGATAACGGACTCCTGGCTCGGTCCATGATTACATCAAACTAGAAGCAGGAGGTGGCCATTCATTCTGATCATGGCTGATCATCCAATTCAATACCCCGATCCCACCCCCCCCTTCCCCCCATATCCCTCGATCTCTTTAGCCCCAAGAGCGATATCTAATTTCTCCCTGAAATCACACAACGTTTTGGCCTCAACTACTTTCTGTGGGAGTGAATTCCACACATTCCCCACCCTCTGGGTGAAGAGATTTCTCCTCACCTCAGTCCTAAAAGGTTTACCCCTTATCCTCAAACTATAACCCCCTAGTTCTGGATTCCCTCCACCATTGGGAATATTCTTTCTGAATCTACCCTGTCTAACCCTGTTAGAATTTTATAAGTTTCTATCAGATCCCCTCTCACTCTGCTAAACTCCAGTGAATATAATCCTAACTGACTTAGTCTCTCCTCATATGACAGACCTGCCATCCCTGGTACACCTTTGCTGTCCTCCCTCTATAGCAAGGCAACGTACTACCGAGATTTCCCATCTGTGGTATGGCTGATGAGGGAACTCTCCCACTCTCACTGGCGCATTAGAAGGGGAAGCCAAATCCTAGGGGTCGTCACTGATTGAGTAATTCAGAGATCCAGGGCAACGCTCTGGGGGACCCGGGTTCGAATCCCGCCACAGCAGATGGTGAAATTTGAATTCAATAAAAAAAAAATCTTGAATTAGAAGTTGACTGATGACTGTGAAACCGTTGTCGGAAAAACCCATCTGGGTCAATATTGTGCTCGAGGGAAGGGAGTCTGCTTTCCTTACCTATGTGTGACTCCAGATGCAGTTGCCTTTCAACCGACCCCTCCAAATGACTGAGCAAGCCACTCCGTTCAGGGGTAATTAGGGTTGGGCAACAAGTACTGGCCCAGACAGCGGCACCCACATCCCATGATTAAAAAAAATTGCAGTTTTGTGACCGTCAGTGGGGCCTGACCTTGACCTCCTGGATCAGAGGCCACGAATGTCACTGTTTTAATGGACTGACTGTTTTAAGTAAGGTTCAGGGACGTCCCTGGGAATGTACAAGGATGTGGAATGATACTAATGCTTTTCTCTTTTAATTCACAGGTTTTAAGTCGGTCCGCCTTGTTGTCCAACGAGGGGCATACACGCGATGGGTCGTACTTGGGCTGCTCTTGGATGTTCGAGATTGGCCTAGTGCTTCACGTTGTTAGTGTGTGCTTAAACTGGACCAGATACTGGGCAAGACGACAGCTCAGTGACTATCACTGTTTGCTGTGCAGATACATGGATCTGGGCCGGTGTCTGTGGGAGTTTGCACATTCTCCCCGTGCTTGCGTGGGTTTTCTCCGGGAGCTCCGGTTTCCTCCCCAACCCCAAAGATGTGCTCTTAGGCTGATTGGTGGAACAAATTGTCCCTAAATTAGTCTCCCTCAATGTGGAATGCCATAGCATAGACAAGGGTCATGGGTGGAGGGGACTCAATGTTAAAATGGCGGCGCAGGCTCGTTGGGCCGAATGGCCTGTTTCCCGGGCTGTTTTTTGTTCTTTGGTTTGTGCTGTAAGATTATGCTCGCTTATGCATTTTGGAAGGAAGAACGGAGGCTATTTTCTAAATGGGGAACTGCTTAGGAAATCAGAAACACCAAGGGATTTGGGATTCCTTGTTCAAGATAGCCTCAAGGTTAACGTGCAGGTTCAGTCGGCAGTTAGGAAGGCAAATGCAATGTTAGATTCATTTCGAGAGAATACAAGAGCAGGATGTACTTCTGAGGCTGTATAAATCTCTGGTCAGACCCCATTTGGAATATTGTGAACAGTTTTTGGGCCCTGTATCTAAGGAAGGATGTGCTGGGCCTTGGAAAGGATCCAGAGGAGGTTCACCAGAATGATCCCTGGAATGAAGAGCTTGTTGTGTGAGGAATGGGTTGAGGATCTGGGTCTGTACTCACTGGAGTTTAGAAGGGAGGATCTTATTGAAACTTACAGGATACTGCGAGGGCCCTGGATAGAGTGGACGTGGAGAGGGTGTTTCCACGTGTAGGGAAAACTAGAACCAGAGAGGGCACAAACTCAGGGTAAAGGGACGATCCTTTAAACCAGAGATGAGGAGGAATTTCTTCAGCCAGAGAGGGGGGAATCTTTGCCGCAGAGGAGGTCGGGTCATTGGGTGTCTTTAAGACAGAGATAGATCGGTTCCTGATTAATAAGGGATCCGGGGAAAAGAATGGGGGATGAGAAAATATCAGCCATGATTGAATGGGGGAGCAGATGGGCCGAGTGGCCTCATTCTGCTCCTAGGTCTTATGGTCCTTGTGGTCTAAGGTCTCACAATCCTGAAATCAACCCATCGAATCAGACCCACTGGTCATTCACTTCACTTTCACAAGCGTTCTACAACTGCATTCACAACAAGCTCACCCTCCAACCTGGAGGAGGCGATAAAGGCCAAGTTATTTAGGGGGGTGGGCAGTGGAGGAGGAGGAGTGGGAGGGTGGGAGGGCAGTGGAGGGGAGGAGGAGTGGGGGTGGCAGTGTAGGAGGAGGAGGGGGAGGGTTGGGGGAGGATGGGGGCGCGGTGGAGGGGGGAGGAGTGGGGGGGCGCGGTGGAGGGGGGAGGAGTGGGGGGGGCGGTGGAGGGGGGAGGAGTGGGGGGGAGTGGGGGGTGCGGTGGAGGGGGGAGGATGGGGGGAGTGGTGGATGGGGGGAGGAGGAGTGGGGGGAGGAGGGAGTGGGGGAGGAGGAGTGGGGGAGGAGGAGTGGGGGGAGGAGGAGTGGGGAGGCAGGGAGGGTGGGGGGAGGAGGAGTGGGGGGAGGAGGAGTGGGGGGAGGGGGAGGAGAGGGGGGGAGGAGGAGGAGTGGGGGGAGGAGGAGTGGGGGGGAGAGAGGAGTGGGGGAGGAGGAGGAGTGGGGGAGGGAGGGAGGAGTGGGGGGGAGGAGGAGGAGTGGGGGGGGAGGAGGAGGGGTGGGGAGGAAGGAGGGTGGGGGGGAAGGAGGAGTGGGGGGGAGGAGGAGGAGTGGGGGGGAGGAGGAGGAGTGAGGGGGAGGAGGAGGAGTGGGGGGGAGGAGGAGGAGTGGGGGGGAGGAGGAGGAGGGGGGGAGGAGGGAGGAAGTGGGGGGGAGGAGGAGGAGTGGGGGGGAGGAGGAGGAGTGGGGGGGAGGAGGAGGAGTGGGGGGGAGGAGGAGGAGTGGGGGGGAGGAGGAGGAGTGGGGGGAGGAGGAGGAGTGGGGGGGAGGAGGAGGAGTGGGGGGAGGAGGAGGAGGTGGGGGGGGGAGGAGGAGTGGGGGGGGGAGGAGGAGTGGGGGGGAGGAGGAGGAGTGGGGGGAAGAGGAGGAGTGGGGGGGGAGGAGGAGTGGGGGGGGGAGAGAGTGGGGGGGGGAGGTGGGGGAGGAGGAGTGGGGGGGGGAGGAGGAGTGGGGGGGGGAGGAGGATTGGGGGGGAGAAGAGTGGGGGGGAGGGGGGGGGAGGAGGAGTGGGGGGAGGGAGGAGGAGTGGGGGGAGGAGGAGTGGGGGGGGGAGGGAGGAGTGGGGGGGGAGGAGGAGTGGGGGGGAGGGAGGGTGGGGGGGAGGAGGAGTGGGGGGGGAGGAGGGAGTGGGGGGAAGGAGGAGTGGGGGGGGGAAGGAGGAGTGGGGGGGGGAAGGAGGAGTGGGGGGGGGGGGAAAGAAGGAGTGGGGGGGAACCTGGCCAAATTGGTTCTCTGATTGCCCCCCACACCCTCAGGCCCATCAACCAGCCCAGCTGGCCCCATTACCCATGCTCATCTTACTGCATATTCCACTTGCCCCATTGTGGACCCGGGGTACACTTCCTACCTGTGGAAACATGGCGTCCAGTTCCAAACAGCATGTACAGCAGCACAGGGAAGAATGAGGTGTAGAGTCCGTATACTGGAGCCACAGATGTCAGCAGGGCAAAGGCCATCCTGGTGAGAGATAAAAGGGCTTTTTGTCAGAAGAAAACAATGACATTGCACAGCTGACGGCAGGATGTGTGAGGGAGACAAGGTGTCTCATTGGACTAAACGTTGGCTTTCTCCCTGAGACCTTGTTCAAAATCCTAGCCCAGAATTGGAAGTGGTTCGTGCTGCGACCTCACCGTGCCAGGGACCTGGGTTCGATTCCCGGCACAGGTCACTGTCTGTGTGGAGTTTGCCACGTTCTCCCCGTGTCTGCGTGGGTTTCCTCCGGGTGATCCACCTTTCTCCCACACCATTGACCATGATAAATTGCCCCATAGTGTCCAAAGATGTGTAGGTTAAGTGGATTGGCCATGCTAAATTGTCCCTTAGTGTCCAAAGATGTGTAGGTTAGGGTGGATTGGCCATGCTAAATTGTCCCTTAGTGTCCAAAGATGTGTAGGTTAGGGTGGATTGCCATGCTAAATTGTCCCTTAGTGTCCAAAGATGTGCAGGTTAGGTGGATTGGCCATGCTAAATTGCCCCTTAGTGTCCAAAGATGTGCAGGTTAGGTGGATTGGCCATGCTAAATTGTCCCTTAGTGTCCAAAGATGTGCAGGTTAGGTGGATTGGCCATGCTAATTGCCCTTAGTGTCCAAAGATGTGCAGGTTAGGTGGATTGGCCATGCTAAATTGTCCCTTAGTGTCCAAAGATGTGTAGGTTAGGGTGGATTGGCCATGCTAAATTGTCCCTTAGGGTCCAAAGATGTGCAGGTTAGGTGGATTGGCCATGCTAAATTGTCCCTTAGTGTCCAAAGATGTGCAGGTTAGGTGGATTGCCCAGGGTAAATTGCCCCATTGTAAATTGTGTACTGTGCAGAATGCACAAGCTCCACACAGACAGTGACCCGAGGCCGGAATTGACCCGGGTCCCCAGCGTCGTGAGTCGGCAGTGCTAACCACCGTGCCACTACTGTCTGCCGTTTACAGATGGGTCAATCAGTCCTGCGTTGCACCAACAACACCAAATGGGGGAGCCACGGGCTCAAGTGTCATGTCGGGTAACACAAGTTGGGCACGTATCCATTGGTTATTGCGAACCAACCCTGCATTGGCACATTCAACCCCTCCTTCCACCTACAGTCATTTAACACACCCACCGCTTCCCCCTCTCACGTACGTGTTGAGAGGATCATCGGGCAGGTTTTGGTTTCTGTTTGACGAGGGCAATTTTTTCGAAACATTTCCCGTGTCGGAATTCACAAGCCGTCTGTAAAAGTTCAGGAACAGAATTCTGCAGGTCCGCCACTCTTTCAACATCCTGAACTCCCCCTTGTGTGATCTGCCCCGCACACCTCCCGTTTCCAAACATTTTGGCAGCGTTTTCGTCCAGTAGCTGTTCCACCACATTCTCCTGCCTCTTTCTCAGCCTCGTGCTTGGATGGTGTTTCTCTCGGGCCAGCTGAAGAGCACGATGATTGATCCTTTCTGAGATCACCACTGAGAGAGGAGTGGAATCCACTCCTGAGCTTTCACCCCCTCATCGAGTCGCAAAGATATACAGCACAGAAACAGGTCCTTCGGCCCAACTCGTCCATACTGACAGATGCACCATAGAAAGCGTTCAATCCAAATGTATCACAGCTTGCCGTGGGCTCCTGCTTTGAGCGCAAGGAACTACAGAGGGTCGTGAACGTAGCCCAGTACATCTCACAAACAGTCTCCCATCCACTGACTCCGTCTGCACTTCCCGCTGCCTCAGAAAGCAGCCGGCAAATCAAGGACACCCCCCACACACCCCAGACATTCTCTCTTCCACCTCCTTCTATCGGGAAAAAGATACAAAAGTCTGAGGTCCCGTACCGACCGACTCCAGAACAGCTTCTTCCCTGCTGCTGTCAGACTTTTGAATGGACCTGCCTTTTATTAAGCTGATCTTTCTCTACACCCTATCTGTGACTGTAACATTACATTCTGCACCCTCTCCTTTCCTGCTCCCCTATGTACTCTATGAATGGTATGCTTTGTCTGTATAGCGTGCAAGAAACAACTGCTTTGTCTGTATAGCGTGCAAGAAACAACACTTTTCACTGTATCCCAATACATGTGACAATAATAAATCAAAATCAAATATTAAGCTAATCTTTCTCTATACCCTATCTGTGACTGTAACACTACATTCTGCACTCTCTCCTTTCCTTCTCTCTTATGTACTCTATGAACAGTATGCTTTGTCTGTATAGTGTGCAAGAAACAATACTTTTCACTGTATCCCAATACACGTGACAATAATAAATCAAATATTAAGCTGATCTTTCTCTACATCCTATCTGTGACACATATGACAATAATAAATCAAATCAAATCAAATCAAAACCATACCAGATTTCCCAATCTGAACTCGTCCTCGTTGCCTGCGTTTGGCCCATATCCCTTTCCCCATCCATGTCCCTGTCCAAATGTCCCTTAATGTCTTGTAACATAACGTCCCAACTCCTGTATTCAATGGTCTGACTGATGATGGCAACTGTGCCAAACGCCTTCTTCACCACCCTGCCTACCTCTCACTCAATCACACTTTGTCCCAGTGGTCACAGGCATTCAGCCTCTGATCTTCAGATAAATGTTCTCCAAGGCGGCCTTCACGACACACGACAGCACAGAGTCGCTGAGCAGAGACTGATAGCCAAGTTCCACACACATGAGGATGGTCTCAACCGGGATCTTGGGTTCATGTCACACTATCTGTAACCCCCACGACTTGCCTGGGCTTGCAAAATCTCACTAACTGTCCTGTCTGGAGACAATACACATCTCTTTAACCTGTGCTTAACCCTCTCTCCACTCACATTGTCTGTACCTTTAAGACTTGATTAGCTGTAAAGACTCACATTCTAATCAGTATTCATATATTCTGAGTTTGTGTCTTTATATGCCCGGTTTGTGATCAGAACTCCCACTCACCTGATGAAGGAACAGCGCTCCGAAAGTTAGTGCTGTTTACTATCAAATAAACCTGTTGGACTTTAACCTGGTGTTGTGAGACTTCTTACTGTGTTTACCCCAGTCCAACGACAGCATCTCCACATCACACCGCACCCTCATCACATCACACCGCACCCTCATCACATCACACCGCACCCTCATCACATCACACCGCACCCTCATCACATCACACCGCACCCTCATCACATCACACCTCACCCTCATCACATCACACCTCACCCTCATCACATCACACCACACCCTCATCACATCACACCGCACCCTCATCACATCACACCGCACCCTCATCACATCACACCGCACCCTCATCACATCACACCGCACCCTCATCACATCACACCGCACCCTCATCACATCACACCTCACCCTCATCACATCACACCGCCACCCTCATCACATCACACCGCACCCTCATCACATCACACCG
>NW_027650844.1:0-17500 GCF_965287045.1 Carcharhinus amblyrhynchos
GCTAAAGGGATCGAGGGATATTGGGCGGGGAGGAATCAGGATATAGAACATAGAAAAACTACAGCACAAACAGGCCCTTCGGCCCACAAGTTGTGCCGATGATATCCCTACCTACCAGGCCTATCTATAACCCTCAATCCCATTAAATCCCATGTACTCATCCAGAAGTCTCTTAAAAGACCCCAGCGAGTTCGCCTCCACCGACGGCAGCCCATTCCACTCACCCACCACCCTCTGAGTGAGAACCTACCCTGACATCTCCTCTGTACCTGCTCCCCAGCACCTTAAACCTGTGTCCTTTCGTAGCGCCCTGGGGAAATAGCCTCCGAGAATCCACCCTATCTATACCTCTCAACATCTTATAAACCTCTATCAGGTCACCTCTCATCCTTCGTCTCTCCAGGGAGAAGAGACCGAGCTCCCTCAACCTATCCTCATAAGGCATGCCTCCCAATCCAGGCAACATCCTTGGAAATCTCCTCCCTCTCAATGGCTTCCACATCCTTCTTGTAGTGAGGCGACCAGAACTTTGTATTGGCGATGGTCTCAAGGAATGGGGCAGCAGGGCTAGACGGGGTGAGTGGCCTCCTCCTCCTGCTTTGAGTTTTCTATCCATTGCTCTTCGCCGCTGGCTATTTTCACTCAGTTACGAGGGGCCAAGTGAGAACTCATTGCACTCCCTCATCGATGGCACAAGTTACGATTACGAAGGAGGAGGAACGGGGTACGAGCGTCGTCACGCCCAGCCCCTCCGACAGGCCGCTGTACGCTCGCTGAGTTTATTACACCCTTGCGAGCATTCCCGATAGCGAGGGGGGTCATTCTGCCTCGGAACGTTCTCATATCTCAGCACCAAGAGATTCCACCCCCCCCCACCACCGATTACTCCACCCAAAGACTTGTCACGGATTCACAGAACCCCCTCCAGTGTAGATGGAGGCCATTTGGCCCATCAGGTCTGCACTGTTCCCCCCATCCCACCCAGGCCTCGTCCCCATGCATGTACCCTAGCTCGTCCCACTGACACTAAGGGGCAATTTAGCATGGCCAATCCCCCTAACCTGCACACCTTTGGACACTAAGGGACAATTTAGCATGGCCAATCCCCCTAACCTGCACACCTTTGGACACTAAGGGACAATTTAGCATGGCCAATCCCCCGAACCTGCACATCTTTGGACACTAAGGGGCAATTTAGCATGGCCAATCCACCTAACCTGCACATCTTTGGACACTAAGGGGCAATTTAGCATGGCCAATCCACCTAACCTACACATCTTTGGGCACTAAGGGACAATTTAGCACGGCCAATCCACCTAACCCGCACATCTTTGGACACTAAGGGGCAATTTAGCATGGCCAATCCACCCTAACCTACACATCTTTGGACCCTAAGGGACAATTTAGAATGGCCAATCCACCCTAACCTACACATCTTTGGACACTAAGGGGCAATTTAGCATGGCCAATCCACCTAACCCGCACATCTTTGGACACTAAGGGGCAATTTAGCATGGTCAATCCACCTAACCTACACATCTTTGGGCACTAAGGGACAATTTAGCACGGCCAATCCACCTAACCCGCACATCTTTGGACACTAAGGGGCAATTTAGCATGGCCAATCCACCTAACCTGCACATCTTTGGACACTAAGTGACAATTTAGCATGGCCAATCCACCTAACCCGCACATCTTTGGACACTAAGGGGCAATTTAGCATGGCCAATCCACCTAACCTGCACATCTTTGGACACTAAGTGACAATTTAGCATGGCCAATCCACCTAACCCGCACATCTTTGGACACTAAGGGGCAATTTAGCATGGCCAATCCACCTAACCTGCACATCTTTGGATACTAAGGGACAATTTAGCATGGCCAATCCACCTAACCCGCACATCTTTGGACACTAAGGGGCAATTTAGCATGGCCAATCCACCTAACCTGCCCATCTTTGGACACTAAGGGGCAATTTAGCATGGCCAATCCACCTAACCTGCACATCTTTGGACACTAAGGGGCAATTTAGCATGGCCAATCCACCTAACCTGCACATCTTTGGACACTAAGGGGCAATTTAGCATGGCCAATCCACCCAACCTGCACATCTTTGGACACTAAGGGGCAATTTAGCAAGGCCAATCCATCTGACAAGTGCAAGTCCACAAATCCCTAAAGGTGGCAGCACAGGTGGAGAGGGTGGTGAAGAAGGCATATGGCATGCTTGCCTTTATGGAACGGGGTATAGAATATATAAGTTGGCGTATGATGTTGCAGCGGTGTAGAACGTTGGTTAGGCCACATTTGGAATACTGTGTCCAGTTCTGTTGCCACACTACCAGAAGGACGTGGAGGCTTTGGAGAGAGTGCAGAGGAGGTTTACCAGGATGCTGCCCCTGGTATGGAGGGTCTGAGCTATGAGGAGAGATTGGGCAAACTGGGGTTGTTCTCCCTGGAGAGACGGAGGATGAGGGGAGACCTAATAAAGGTGGATAAAATTATGAAGGATGTGGATAGGCTGAAGAGTGGGAAACTTTTCCCCAGGTTGGAGGTGACGAACTCAAGGGGTCACAGGTTCAAGGTGAGGGGGGAGCGAGGTTTAACTCCGATATCAGAGGGAGGTATTTTACACAGAGGGTGGTGGGGGCCTGGAATGTGCTGCCAAGTAGGGTGGTGGAGGCGGACACGCTGGGATCCTTTAAGACTTATCCGGATAGCCACATGAGCAGACTGGGAATGGAGGGGTACAAACCAATGGTCTGGTTGGACAATGAGTGGGGCAGGCTCGGAGGGGCCGAGGGGCCTCCTTTGGAGCGTGGGAGGGAGGCCTGAGCACCCGGAGGGGGAAACCCCACACTGACACGGGGAGAACGTGCCAAGTCCACCCAGGCAGTGACCCGAGCCGGGAATCGAACCCGGGATCCCAGTGCTGTGAGGCAGTGGTGCTAACCCCCCCGTGCCATGTTTGAGGGGGGGAGATCATTAAACCAGTGTGTCGGCATGTCAAACGTAGAGAGAGAGAAAATAAGTGGAAGCGATCGATTCCCACATAGTTGATGGGCTTAGTTATAATCTTTCAAGACCACACAGGGCCTGGGAAGATTTAAATCCTGTTAGAGAAGCTGGAGATGTGTCGAGAATTTATTCATCGACGCTGCCACATATTTCTCCCGACAGTTGCCGAGAGAAAGCTATGTTTAATTTATGAACAAGCTCGCGCAGCCTCTTCAATCTCTGAGGTGGGCACGGTTAACCTGCGCAACGCAATTCATATCTCCCCCGACAGGCCGAAAAGCCGGCTTGGGGCAGCGGTGAGCGCAAGTTCTCAGGCGCGACAGAGTGCTGGCGAGGGGTCCGGGGACACTCAGCGTTTGACGGGGAGCAGGGGAGGCCTCCGCAGGTCTCCGGCCAGCGAACTGTGAGCGAACCCCTGCAATGCAGAAGGAGGCCATTCGGCCCATCGAGCCTGCACCGAATTTTACCCAGGCTTATCCCGTGACCAAGTCGCCCACTGCATTTTACCCGATATAACTCCTCAAGATTATGAGAGGCATGGACAGTCAGAAGCTTTTTCCCAGGATGGAAGAGTCAATTACGCGGGGGGGCACCGGTTTAAGGTGCGAGGGGCAAGGTTGAAAGGAGTTGTACGCGGTGCGTTTTTTGACACAGAGGGTGGTGGGTGCCTGGAACTCGCTGCCGAGGAAGCGGATACGATAGTGAGTTTTAAGGGGTGTTTTGACAAATACATGAATAGGATGGGAATGGGGGGAGATGGTCCCCAGAAGGGTAGGGGGTTTTAGTTCAGAGGGACATCACGGAGAGGCAGAAGGCCCTGTTCCTGTGCTGTAGTTCTCTTTGATCTTTGAATTATGCAGCCTGCTGAACCTGGGAGGCAGTGATGTATCCTGGAATCGTACAATTCAGAAGGAGGCCATTCGACCCATCGAGTCTGCGCCGACCACAATCCCAGCCAGGCCCTTTCCCCGTAAGCTCACATATTTACCCCGCTAATCCCTCAAATCTACACACCTAGGATACAAAGGAGAATGGCCAATCCCCCTAACCTGCACATCTTTGGACACTATAAGGGGCAATTTAGCATGGCCAATCCACCTAACCTGTACATCTTTGGACACTATAAGGGGCAATTTAGCATGGCCAATCCACCTAACCTGTACATCTTTGGACACTATAAGGGGCAATTTAGCATGGCCAATCCACCTAACCTGTACATCTTTGGACACTAAGGGGCAATTTAGCATGGCCAATCCACCTAACCTGCACATCTTTGGACACTAAGGGGCAATTTAGCATGGCCAATCCACATAACCTGTACATCTTTGGACACTAAGGGGCAATGTAGCATGGCCAATCCACCTAACCTGCACATCTTTGGACACTAAGGGGCAATTTAGCATGGCCAATCCACCTAACCTGCAAATCTTTGGACACTAAGGGGCAATTAAGCATGGCCAATCCATCTAACCCACACATCTTTGGACACTAAGGGGCAATTTAGCATGGCCAATCCACCTAACCCGCACATCTTTGGACACTAAGGGGCAATTTAGCATGGCCAATCCACCTAACCTGCACATCTTTGGACACTAAGGGGCAATTTAGCATGGCCAATCCATCTAACCCACACATCTTTGGACACTATAAGGGGCAATTTAGCATGGCCAATCCACCTAACCTGCACATCTTTGGACACTAAGGGGCAATTTAGCATGGCCAATCCATCTAACCCACACATCTTTGGACACTAAGGGGCAATTTATCATGGCCAATCCACCCTAACCCACACATCTTTGGACACTAAGGGGCAATTTAGCATGGCCAATCCACCTAACCTGTACATCTTTGGACACTAAGGGGCAATTTAGCATGGCCAATCCACCTAACCTGCACATCTTTGGACACTAAGGGGCAATTTAGCATGGCCAATCCACCTAACCTGCACATCTTTGGACACTAAGGGGCAATTTAGCATGGCCAATCCACCCTAACCTGCACATCTTTCGGACTGTGGGAGGAAACTGGAGCACCCTGAGGAAACCCACGCAGACACGGGGAGAACATGCAGACTCTGCACAGACAGGGACCCCGAGTCGGGAATCGAACCTGGGTCCCTGGTGCTGTGAGGCAACACACCGTAACATGCATGGAAATTCAAAGGAACGACAGAGAGAGAGGGGGGGGAAGTGGGAGAGCGATTGCAGAGGATATAGGAACTCTCGCAGTCTCAATGAAATCCATGCTTTCTCCCCATATCAGGACATCAAAGTGAACACAGAGAATATTAAATCTATCCATCGTCTGGTTTGCAACACAAACCCTCAGGATTCGAGGTGTAAAGAATGGTGAGCAGTCAGAAGTGAGCGATGGTGGCTTCTGTGAATCTATTACTGAGCAAATGGAACCGTTTTGATACAGGGAGGGAAGAACTTACTCACAAACCTCCTGGCAGGGTGGTTATCAAAATGATCGATCCTAAAGCTCCCTCTACACTGTCACCCCATCCCAGGACAGGTACAGCACGGGGTTAGATACAGAGTAAAGCTCCCTCTACACTGTCCCCCCATCAAACACTCCCAGGACAGGTACAGCACGGGGTTAGATACAGAGTAAAGCTCCCTCTACACTGTCCCCCATCAAACACTCCCAGGACAGGTACAGCACGGGGTTAGATACAGAGTAAAGCTCCCTCTACACTGTCCCCCATCAAACACTCCCAGGACAGGTACAGCACGGGGTTAGATACAGAGTAAAGCTCCCTCTACACTGTCCCCCCATCAAACACTCCCAGGACAGGTACAGCACGGGGTTAGATACAGAGTAAAGCTCCCTCTACACTGTCCTCCCCATCAAACACTCCCAGGACAGGTACAGCACGGGGTTAGATACAGAGTAAAGCTCCCTCTACACTGTCCCCCCATCAAACACTCCCAGGACAGGTACAGCACGGGGTTAGATACAGAGTAAAGCTCCCTCTACGCTGTCCCCCCATCAAACACTCCCAGGACAGGTACAGCACGGGGTTAGATACAGAGTAACGCTCCCTCTACACTGTCCCCCGCATCAAACACTCCCAGGACAGGTACAGCACGGGGTTAGATACAGAGTAAACCTCCCTCTACACTGTCTCCCCATCAAACACTCCCAGGACAGGTACAGCACGGGGTTAGATACAGAGTAAAGCTCCCTCTACACTGTCCCCCCATCAAACACTCCCAGGACAGGTACAGCACGGGGTTAGATACAGAGTAAAGCTCCCTCTACACTGTCCCCGCATCAAACACTCCCAGGACAGGTACAGCACGGGGTTAGATACAGAGTAAAGCTCCCTCTACACTGTCCCCCCATCAAACACTCCCAGGACAGGTACAGCACGGGGTTAGATACAGAGTAAAGCTCCCTCTACACTGTCCCCCCATCAAACACTCCCAGGACAGGTACAGCACGGGGTTAGATACAGAGTAAAGCTCCCTCTACACTGTCCCCCCATCAAACACTCCCAGGACAGGTACAGCACGGGGTTAGATACAGAGTAAAGATCCCTCTACACTGTCCCCCCCATCAAACACTCCCAGGACAGGTACAGCACGGGGTTAGATACAGAGTAAAGCTCCCTCTACACTGTCCCCCCATCAAACACTCCCAGGACAGGTACAGCACGGGGTTAGATACAGAGTAAAGCTCCTTCTACACTGTCCCCCATCAAACACTCCCAGGACAGGTACAGCACGGGGTTAGATACAGAGTAAAGCTCCCTCTACACTGTCCCCCATCAAACACTCCCAGGACAGGTACAGCACAGGGTTAGATACAGAGTAAAGCTCCCTCTACACTGTCCCCATCAAACACTCCCAGGACAGGTACAGCACGGGGTTAGATACAGAGTAAAGCTCCCTCTACACTGTCTCCCATCAAACACTCCCAGGACAGGGACAGCACGGGGTCAGATACAGAGTAAAGCTCCTTCTACACTGTCCCCCCATCAAACACTCCCAGGACAGGTACAGCACGGGGTTAGATACAGAGTAAAGCTCCTTCTACACTGTCCCCCATCAAACACTCCCAGGACAGGTACAGCACGGGGTTAGATACAGAGTAAAGCTCCCTCTACACTGTCCCCCCCATCAAACACTCCCAGGACAGGTACAGCACGGGGTCAGATACAGAGTAAAGCTCCCTCTACACTGTCCCCCCATCAAACATTCCCAGGACAGGGACAGCACGGGGTTAGATACAGAGTAAAGCTCCCTCCCATTTTGAGACAAATGCTGTGTTGAGCTGCTGCGGGTGACGGTGGATGGGAGGTGGGTGGGTGAGGGTGCGGGGAGGGTGGGTTGTTGACTCATTCTGCTGTTTTTTCCGGTTGAGATATCGATGCCAGTTGTGGGTGATTTCGTTTGGAGGCTGCCTCACACGGCCGCTATCCATGGTCCTGAATTCAGCTCCGATCTGCTCTCCCAGTCTATCAGATTCTTGGAACAACAGAGACACAACAAACCTTTCTATCGAACCCCTCCAGAGCAGAAGCAGGCCTGTTGGCCCATTGGATCTGCACCTACCCACTGAAAAAACCCCCGTATTCTGTCCCATATCTATCTCTGTAATCCTGCACACTGATCATATCCAATCCACCCTAACCTACACATCTTTGGACACTAAGGGGCAATTTAGCATGGCCAATCCACCTAACCTACACATCTTTGGACACTAAGGGGCAATTTAGCATGGCCAATCCACCTAACCTGCACATCTTTGGACACTAAGGGGCAATTTAGCATGGCCAATCCACCCTAACCTACACATCTTTGGACACTAAGGGGCAATTTAGCATGGCCAATCCACCTAACCTACACATCTTTGGACACTAAGGGACAATTTAGCATGGCCAATCCACCCTAACCTACACATCTTTGGACACTAAGGGACAATTTAGCATGGCCAATCCACCTAACCTACACATCTTTGGACACTAAGGGACAATTTAGCATGGCCAATCCACCCTAACCTACACATCTTTGGACACTAAGGGACAATTTAGCATGGCCAATCCACCTAACCTGCACATCTTTGGACACTAAGGGGCAATTTAGCATGGCCAATCCACCCTAACCTGCTCATCTTTGGACACTAAGGGACAATTTAGCATGGCCAATCCACCCTAACCTACACATCTTTGGACACGAAGGGGCAATTTAGCATGGCCAATCCACCGAACCTACACATCTTTGGACACTAAGGGGCAATTTAGCATGGCCAATCCACCTAACCTACACATCTTTGGACACTAAGGGGCAATTTAGCATGGCCAATCCACCGAACCTACACATCTTTGGACACTAAGGGGCAATTTAGCATGGCCAATCCACCTAACCTGCACATCTTTGGACACTAAGGGATAATTTAGCATGGCCAATCCACCTAACCTGCACATGTTTGGACACTAAGGGGCAATTTAGCATGGCCAATCCACCTAACCTACACATCTTTTGGACTGTGGGATGAAACTGGAGCACCCAGTTCTTTGTTAACCCACACAGACACGGGGAGAATGTGCAAACTCCATACAGACAGTGACCCAAGCTGGGAATTGAACCCGGGTCCCTGGCGCCATGAGGCAGCAGCGCTAACCCACTGTGCCACCCTTAGCAAAGACCGAATGGCAGGGCAGACACGAGGGGCCAAATGGCCTCTTCCTTCACCTATATCTTATGCTTCTAAACTCCATGGTGTGCTCAGACTCTCCTCAAGCATTGGGGGAGAGGGGAAGGGAGGGGGGTTGACTTATAGAGGGGATTGACTAATATTTGAGTAGATACGGTAGGTGCCCATGCCCGCAACCCCCCCCTCCCCCCAGTGCCAACGTTGCAGGCCCTTTGCTCTATCAGAACATAAGAAATAGGAGCAGGAGTAGGGCCATCTCGCCCCTCGAGCCTGCCCCGCCATTCAATAAGATCACGGCTGATCTGAAGTGGATCAGTTCCACTTTCCCGCTTTCTCTATCAGAAACCTATCTACCCGTGACTTCAATATATTCAGCGAGGCAGCCTCCACCACTTCAACGGGCAGAGAATTCCAGAGATTCACCACCCTTTGAGTGAAGAAGTTCCTCCTCAACTCCGATCTAAACTGTGCCCCCTCTTATCTTGAGGCTGTGCCCTCTAGTCCTGCTGTCCTTTCTGAGCGGGAAGAATCTCTCTCCCTCTACCCTATCCATCCCCTTCATTATCTTATACGTCTCTATAAGATCCCCCCTCATCCTTCTCAACTCCAATGAGTACAGACCCAGTCTATTCAGTCTCTCTTCATCGTCCAACCCCCTCATCTCCGGGTATCAGCCTAGTGAACCTCCTCTGCACTCACCCATTCCCGTCCACTAATTTTATTAGTTGGGTTGTGTCATAATCTCCAGTAAGTACTTAGCAGCGGAGAGTTAATTGCCTGAATGGTGACTCCGTTTCAGAGTGTGTGTGTGTGTGTGTGTGTGTGTGCGCACGCGCGCACAGTGTTAACAGTTAATTCTAAAGCCTCCCCCCCCGGACAGGCTGGGCGAGCGAGACTCAGGTCGCCAAAGGACAGGGGAGGAATGAGGCGAGGGTTGGGGGGGGTGGGGGGGGGCGGTGGGGTGCGAGGTGGTGTGGAGGGGAGGTAGCGTTGCGTTTCGGTCCAGCGTCCAGTCCCACCTGCCTCACCGGGGCGTGGAATGAACAAGAGCAGGAGGGCCGAGGGATTTGCTCTTCCTCTCAACTCCCCCACCCCCACCCCCCACCCCACCCCCCACCCCCACTCGCAACCCCCACCCCGTCTCCCTCACCCTTGGAGTGATGTTGGCTGTCTGGAGAGAGAGAGAGAGAGAGAGAGACAGAGACAGAGAGAGGGAGAAAGACAGATAGAGACAGAGACAGAGAGATAAAGAGGAGAGACAGAAAGAGAGAGAGAGACAGAGAGAGACAGAGAGATAAAGGGGAGAGACAGAGAGAGGGAGAAAGACAGATAGAGAGAGAGACAGAGACAGAGAGAGACAGAGACAGAGACACAGAGAGAGATAGTTAAAGTGACAGAGTGAGAGAGAGAGAGAGACAGACAGAGAGAGAAAGAGAGAGACAGAGTGAGACAGACAGACAGACAGAGAGAGACTGGTGGGGAGGGACCGCAGTTTCGGGGATTGTTGGGTAGCGGACAGACCTTCGCTGTTTCCTTGTCCGAGTGTGTGTATGATCCCGGGGCATTGTTCTCACCTCTGTCCACTGGACACTTGTGGATATACCCCAGAAATATGCCACACATCCATACAGAGAGCGTCGTTATTTACTGTAACTGGCTCACATCTGTCTGTAATTCATATCTGTATCCAAATCACATCTCTATCTCATTCACATCTGCAGCTAATTCACATCTGCATACAAATCACATCTTTATCTATTTCACATCTGTATCTAGTCCACCTCTGTATCTAAGTCACATTTGTATTTAGCTGACATCTGTATCCAACTCACATCTGCATCTAATTCACATCTCTATATAATTCACATCTGTAAATAGTTCACATCTGTATTTATTTCATATCTGTATCTAATTCACATCTCTATCTAATTTACATCTCTATCTCATTCACATCTGTATACAAATCACATCTTTAATTCACATCTCTATCTCGACCACATCTGGAACTTGTCCACATCTGTATCTAAGGCACATCTGTCTGTAACTCACACCTGTATCTAGTCCACACCTGTAATTTGCATCTATATTTAATTCACATCTGTACACAAATCACATCTCTATCTCATTCACGTCTCTAGGCCACATCTGCATCTAGTCCACATCTGTATTTAGCTCACATCTGTATCCAAATCACATCTGCATATAATTCACATCTGTACCTAAATCACGTCTGTATCTAGTCTGCATCTGTCATTTGCATCTGTATTTAATTCACAATTGTATTTAATTCACATCTGTATATAATCCACACCTCTGTATAATTTGCATCTTGGTCCTGTCTACATCTGTGTGTAACTCACACCTGTATCCAGCCCACATCTGTGTGTAACTCACCCCTGTATCCAGCCCACATCTGTATGTAACTCACCCCTGTATCCAGTCCACATCTGTGTGTAACTCACCCCTGTATCCAGTCCACATCTGTATGTAACTCACCCCTGTATCCAGCCCACATCTGTATGTAACTCACCCCTGTATCCAGTCCACATCTGTGTGTAACTCACCCCTGTATCCAGTCCACATCTGTATGTAACTCACCCCTGTATCCAGTCCACATCTGTATGTAACTCACCCCTGTATCCAGCCCACATCTGTATGTAACTCACCCCTGTATCCAGTCCACATCTGTGTGTAACTCACCCCTGTATCCAGCCCACATCTGTGTGTAACTCACACCAGTATCCAGCCCACATCTGTATGTAACTCACACCTGTATCCAGCCCACATCTGTGTGTAACTCACACCTGTATCCAGTCCACATCTGTGTGTAACTCACACCTGTATCCAGTCCACATTTGTATGTAACTCACACCTGTATCCAGCCCACATCTGTATGTAACTCACACCTGTACCAAACTCATTTGTACCAGGCTCACATTTATATCGAGTACATGTCAATATCTTGCTTGCAAACGGAGCTAATTTACATTTGTACCTCGTCCGCATCAGTACAACTGCATCTAACCTACACACGTATCCAATTTCTGAATTGAGCCCACATCTGTATTTAGCTCACATCTGTACCTAACTCACGTCCGTAGCGAGCATCTGTCCGTAGCGAACAGAGGGATCTAGGTGTGTGTGTACATAGATCCCTGAAAGTTGGGAATCAAGTAGATAAGGTTGTCAAGAAGGCGTACGGTGTCTTGGCGTTTATTGGTAGGGGGATTGAATTTAGGAGTCGCAGTGTAATGTTGCAACTGTACACTACTCTAGTGCGGCCGCACTTGGAGTACTGTGTGCAGTTCTGGTCCCCGCATTACAAGAAGGATGTGGAGGCGTTGGAGAGGGTGCAGAGGAGGTTTACTAGGATGTTGCCTGGTATGGTGGGGAGGTCCTATGAGGAGAGACTGAGGGATCTAGGGTTGTTTTCGTTGGAAAGAAGGCGGCTAAGAGGGGATCTTATTGAAACATATAAGATAATTAGAGGT
Organism: Carcharhinus amblyrhynchos; assembly: GCF_965287045.1. Classification (NCBI taxonomy): domain Eukaryota; kingdom Metazoa; phylum Chordata; class Chondrichthyes; order Carcharhiniformes; family Carcharhinidae; genus Carcharhinus; species Carcharhinus amblyrhynchos. The sequence continues at coordinate 12,174 of NW_027650844.1, forward strand.
TTAGATAGGGTGGATAGTGATAGCCTTTTTCCTCGGATGGAGAAAGCTAGCACGAGGGGGCATGGCTTTAAATTAAGGGGGGGTAGCTACAGGACGGATGTCAGGGGTAGGTTCTTTACCCAGCGGGTGGTGAGGGATTGGAATGCCCTGCCTGCTGCAGTTGTAAATGCGTCTAGTTTGGGGGCGTTTAAGAGATCTCTGGATAGGTTTATGGACGAAAAGGGATTGGTATAGGCTAGTGGGTCATTGTTTTTGTAACTGGTCGGCGCAACATCGTGGGCCGAAGGGCCTGTTCTGCGCTGTAATGTTCTATGTTCTATGTTCTATGTTCTATCTGCATCCAATCTGCCTCTGTACGTAACGCACATCGGTATTGAGTCACTGTGGATCACTGGGGTTTCTTCGGAGGCGGGGGAAGGAGTGACCGGTCCAGGAGGGGTGGGTTACACCTGAACTGGAAGGGGACTAACACCCTGGCGGGGAGATTTGCTGGAACCACTCAGGAGGGTTTAAACTAGTTTGGCAGGGTGAGGGAGTGATGCAGGAGGGAGACAGGAGAGAAGGGTAAGGGCAGCACAGAAATTAGAGAGAGCACAGTAAGTAGTGAAGGCAGTGTCAGTAATCCTGGTACCAGACAGAAGCAGGGCAGAGAGCGAGGGGAGACCAGGTTAAGCTGCATTTATTTCAATGCAAGAGGCCTGATGGAGAAGGCAGATGGACTCAGGGCACGGGTGGGTATGTGGGGCTGAGATATTACAGCAATTACTGAAACACAGCTGAGGGAGGGACAGGACCATAGAAAGCATCCTTTCTGGTTGTATCACAGCTCGGTCTGGGCTCCTGCTCTGCCCAAGACCGCAAGGAACTACAAAAGGGTGGTGAATGTAGCCCAGTCCCATCACACAAACCAGCCTCTCATCCATTGACTCCGTCTACACTTCCCGCTGCCTCGGGGAAAAGCAGCCAGAATAATCAAGGACCCCCCCCAACACACCCCGGACATTCTCTCTTCCACCTTCTTCCGTCGGGGAAAAGATACAAAAGTCTGAGGTCACGTACCGACCAATTTGTAGATGACACCAAGATTGGTGGAGTAGTGGACAGTAAAGAAAGTTATCTCCAATTGCAATGGGATCTTGATCAGTTGGGCCAGTGGGCTGGCGAACGGCAGATACAGTTTAATTTCGATAAATGCGAGGTGATGCATTTTGGTCGATGGAACCAGGGCAGGACTCACTCAGTTAATGGTTGGGGAGAGTTACAGAACAAAGAGATCGAGCGGGGGACAGGTTCATAGCTCCTTGAAAGTGGAGGACAGAGTGGTGAAGAAGGCAGTCAGCCTGCTTGGTTTCATCACTCAGACTACAGGAGTTGGGACGTCTTGTTGAAGTTGTACAAGACATTGGTAAGGCCACACTTGGAATACTGTGTACAGTTCTGGTCACCCTATTATAGAAAGGATATTATTAAACTAGAACGAGTGCAGAAAAGATTTACTAGGATGCTACTGGGGACTTTGAGTTATAAGGAGAGGCTGGATAGACTGGGACTCTTTTCTCTGGAGGGGTGATCTTATAGAGGTCTATAAAATAATGAGGGGCACAGATCAGCTAGATAGTCAATATCTTTTCCCCCAAAGGGAGGGGAGTCTAAAACTAGAGGGCGTAGGTTTGAGGTGAGAGGAGAGAGACATGAGAGGGTCCAGAGGGGCAATTTTTTTCACACAGAGGGTGGGAAACATAGCAGATAGGAGGTAGGAGGAGGCCATTTGGCCCTTTGAGCCCGCTCCACCATTCTTCATGGGCTGATTGTCCAACTCAATAGCCTCGTCCTGCTTTCTCCCCTTTGACCCCAAGTGCTACACCCAGCCGCCTCTTGGATACATTCAATGTTTTGGCATCAACGACTTCCCGTGGGAATGCGTTCCACCGGGTCAAGAACCGTCTCCTCACCGCCGTCCTAAATGGTCTACCCCCCCCAAATTCTCAGACCCCCTGGTTCTGGGCTCCCCCCACCATCGGGAACACCCTCCCTGCGCCTAGCCCTGGTAGAATTTTGTAAATCTCTCTGAGATCCCCTCCCTCGTTGGACTGAACCCCCGGCGTGTCTGGAAGGAGCTGCTGGGGGGCAGTAGTAGAGGCGGGTACAATGTTGTCCTTTAAAAAGCGGTTACACGGGGTAAAATAGAGGGATATGGGTAGACAGTTACATGGGTGAGATGGGTATCGGGGGATATGGACCAAAAGCGGGCAACTGGGACTAGCTTAGGGGCTAGGAACAAAAGAGGGATGGCACAGACAAGTTGGGCCGAATGGCCTGTTTTTGTGCTGTAAACCTCTCATTCACATCGATCAGTAGCTCACATCTGTACCCAGTTCACACCTGGATCTGGCCTCCACCTGCATTTGACCCACATCTGTATCTACCTCACATCTGCATTGTTACGGTGCCTGTTGATATTAAGTCAGGGGCGAAACCTCCGTGATGGAGCTGTGCTTTTCTCTTAAACTGGAGTCGGTGGGGGGGGGGGGGAGTTACTTAAACAAACAAATCTGTTCGCGTCTGCTGACAAACTTCCAACACCAAGAATAAAATATTTATGAATACAAGGAAGCTTGGCAGCGTCAGCCACACCAGACAAAAAGGTTGGCAAGATCTCAACACAGATATCACGCGGCAATTCAAATTCCCGCAATCCCTTCACCCCAGCAATAGCTTTACACGCACCCAGACCAGTGAAGAGTTACCGCAAACCCCCTCCTTTACGCACTGCCGCATGTTTCTTCCCCTGGTGAGTTCCGGAACGTTCACTTGATGTTTCTCATCGCCAATTGTGCGTGCAAACAGGCCGACAAAAGACGCGAAAGGTTTCAGAGGCAATCCAAACACCCAAACGCCAAAGAACAAAACGTAAAAGAAACGGAAACCGCATTGCTCACGGATAGAATTAAACTTCGAATGACGCAGCGCGCACAGCGACATCCAACCCACGCCTGCGACTGGTCCACATTTCACCCAGATCACATCTTCATATAATCCACAACTGTATCCCATTCACATCTGTATCCCATTCACATCTGTATCCCATTCACATCTGTATCCCATTCACATCTGTACCCGACCCACATCTGTATCCAATCCACACGTATCCAATCCACATCTGTATCCGATCCACATCTGTATCCGACCCACATCTGTATCTGATCCACATCTGTATCTGATCCACACCTGTATACAATCCACATCGGTATATAATCCACATCTGTATATAATCCACACCTGTATACAATCCACATCTGTATCCGACCCACATCTGTATCCGATCCACACCTGTATCCGATCCACACCTGTATCCGATCCACATCTGTATCTGATCCACATCCGTATTCAATCCACACCTGTATCCGATCCACATCTGTATCCGATCCACATCTGTATCCAATCCACATCTGTATCTGACCCACATTTGTGTCTAATCCACATCTGTATCTGACCCACATCTGTATCCAATCCACATCTGTATCCAATCCACACATGTATCCAATCCACATCTGTATCCAATCCACATCTGTATCTGACCTACATCTGTGTCTAATCCACATCTGTATTCGACCCACATCTATATCCAATCCATATCTGCATTCGCTACACATCTGTATCTAATCCACACCTGTGTCCAAATCCACATTTATATCCAATCCACATCTGTATCCAATTTGCACCTTTACGCAGTCCACATCTGCATCCAGTCCACATCTGGATACACGTGCCACCTCCTGACAGAGGTGGCCCCCCGCAGAGAGTCCGGACCCGGCGACCAACACCGTACGGCTACGCCAGTGTGTGGGCACTCCACATCTGTACCTGGCACCCCCCCCCCCAACCTGTAGCAAAGCTACAGCTGCTCCAGCTCCTCCTGCGGTGTCCGAGGCCTTTCCCTCGGGTCACGGGAGAGTGGGGGCGGGGAACAAACTTTGACTTTCGCTCGCACAGCACTGGGGGGGGGGGGGGGGGGGGGTGGTGGGTGGGGGGAATGGGTGAGGAGGGAGTGCAGAGGCTCGGTCCGAGACACCAGGACACACCTCGAACACTCCACCAGGACCCTCGGAATTAACCCTGAGCTAATGGAGTTGGCAGCCAGCTCAGTCCATACCTGGGGGGGGGGGGGGCGCCAGGCCATAAGATAGAGGGGCAGAACGAGGCCATTCGGCCCATCGAGTCTTCTGCCTGATAAGTTTCTCAACCGTCCCCCCCAACATTCTCCCGCCTTTTGCCCCCCTCCCCAATCGGGACCCTCTCTATCTCCATCTCCAACACACTCAGTGACCCGGCCTCCTCTGTGGCAACGAGTCCCACAGGTTCCCCGCTCTCCGGCTGGAGAAATCCCTCCTCGTCTCTGTTTTAAAGGATCGTCCCTTTAGCCTGAGGTTGCGGTTCTAGTTTTTCCTACTGGTGGAAACATCCTCTCCGTGTCCACTCTATCCAGGGCCTCCTGTAAGTTTCAATAAGATCCCCCCCTCCGTCTAAACTCCCAATGAGTACAGACCCAGAGTCCTCAACCCACTCCTCAATCCAGCAAACTCTTCATTCCAGGGCTCGCTCTGGTGAACCTCCTCTGGGCCCCTCTCCAGCACACCCTTCCTTAGATACGGGGACCCAAAACTGCTCACGATCCTCCAAATGGGGTCTGACCAGAGCCTGATACAGCCTCAGAAGTCCATCCCTGCTCTTGTATTCTAGCCCCTCTCGACACGAATGCCAACATTGCATTAGCCTCCCAAGATACCAACGCACAACCTCCAAGTTAAGCTTCAGAGAATTAGATCGGAGTTGAGGAGGAACTTCTTCACTCAAAGGGTGGTGAATCTCTGGAGTTCTCTGCCCGTTGAAGTGGTGGAGGCTACCTCGCTGAATATATTTAAGTCACGGGTAGATAGGTTTCTGATAGACAGGGGAGAAAGCGGGAAAGTGGAACTGATCCACTTCAGATCAGCCATGATCTTATTGAATGGCGGGGCAGGCTCGAAGGGCTAGATGGCCGACTCCTGCTCCTATTTCTTACAGACTCATAGAACCCTACAGGGGCAGAAAGAGACCCTTCGGCCCATCGAGAGTGCACTGAACACAATCCCACCCCATATCCCTACATATTGTATACCCATGAATCCCTCTAACCTGCACATCCCTGGACACTAAGCGGCAATGTCTTAGCACGGCCAATCAAACCTAACCCGTACATCTTTGGACTGTGGGAGGAAACTGGAGCACCCAGAGGAAACCCACGCAGACACGGGGAGAATGTACAAACTCCACACAGACCCCGAGCC
>NW_027650844.1:25000-39880 GCF_965287045.1 Carcharhinus amblyrhynchos
TCACCTATCTCGTTTGGTGTGTGGTATTCCCACAAGACTATTAATCCAGGAATTCTTAGAATCCCGACAGTGCAAAAGGAGGCCATTTGGCCCATCAGGTTTGCACCGACCACAATCCCACCCAAACCCCATCTGAATATTCCCATGTATTTACCCTGCTAATCCCCCTGACACTAAGGGACAATTTAGCATGGCCAATCCACCTAACCTACACATCTTTGGACACTAACGGGTAATTTAGCATGGCCAATCCACCTAACCTGCACATCTTTGGACACTAAGGGACAATTTAGCATGGCCAATCCACCTAACCTGCACATCTTTGGACACTAAGGGGCAATTTAGCATGGCCAATCCACCTAACCTGCACATCTTTGGACACTAAGGGGCAATTTAGCATGGCCAATCCACCTAACCTGCACATCTTTGGACACTAAGGGACAATTTAGCATGGCCAATCCACCTAACCTGCACATCTTTGGACACTAAGGGACAATTTAGCATGGCCAATCCACCTAACCTACACATCTTTGGACACTAAGGGGCAATTTAGCATGGCCAATCCACCTAACCTACACATTTTTGGATACTAAGGGACAATTTAGCATGGCCAATCCGCCTAACCTACACATCTTTGGACACTAAGGGACAATTTAGCATGGCCAATCCCCCTAACCTACACATCTTTGGACACTAAGGGACAATTTAGCACGGCCAATCCCCCTAATCTACACATCTTTGGACACTAAGGGACAATTTAGCACGGCCAATCCCCCTAATCTACACATCTTTGGACACTAAGGGACAATTTAGCATGGCCAATCCCCCTAACCTATACATCTTTGGACACTAAGGGACAATTTAGCATGGCCAATCCACCTAACCTGCACATCTTTGGACACCAAGGGACAATTTAGCATGGCCAATCCACCTAACCTGCACATCTTTGGACACTAAGGGGCAATTTAGCATGGCCAATCCACCTAACCCACACATCTTTGGACACTAAGGGGCAATTTAGCATGGCCAATCCACCTAACCTACACATCTTTGGACACTAAGGGGCAATTTAGCATGGCCAATCCACCTAACCTGCACATCTTTGGACACTAAGGGGCAATTTAGCACGGCCAATCCACCTAACCTTCAGTTAGAGTAACTCACCTCCTGACTCCCCTCCAAATCCTGTCCACCATCTACAAGGACACAAGTCAGGAGTGTGATGGAATAATCCTCACTTGCCTGGATGAGTGCGGCTCCCAACAACACTCGAGAAGCTCGACACCATCCAGGACAAAGCAGCCCCGCTCGATCGACACACTGACCACAAACACTCACTCCCTCCACCACCGACGCACAGTGACAGCAGTGTGTACCATCTACAAGATGCACTGCAGCGACTCACCAAGGCTCCTTCCACAGCACCTTCCAAACCCACCACCTCTACCACCCAGAAGGACAAGGGGGGGGGCAGCAGACACATGGGGAACACCACCCCCTGCAAGCTCCCCTCTGGGACTCAGAGGTTAAAGGTCCGTTCCACAAGATGGCACCTTTGACAACACAACACTCCCTCAGTACTGGATTCAGTCCACCCAGGACAGGTACAGCACGGGGTTAGATACAGAGTAAAGCTCCTTCTACACTGTCCCCCCCATCAAACACTCCCAGGGCAGGTACAGCACGGGGTTAGATACAGAGTAAAGCTCCCTCTACACTGTCCCCCCATCAAACACTCCCAGGACAGGTACAGCACGGGGTTAGATACAGAGTAAAGCTCCCTCTGCACTGTCCCCCCATCAAACACTCCCAGGGCAGGTACAGCACGGGGTTAGATACAGAGTAAAGCTCCCTCTACACTGTCCCCCCATCAAACACTCCCAGGACAGGGACAGCACGGGGTTAGGTACAGAGTAAAGCTCCCTCTACATTGTCCCCCATCAAACACTCCCAGGACAGGTACAGCACGGGGTTAGATACAGAGTAAAGCTCCCTCTACACTGTCCCCCCCATCAAACACTCCCAGGACAGGTCCAGCACGGGGTTAGATACAGAGTAAAGCTCCCTCTACACTGTCCCCCCATCAAACACTCCCAGGACAGGTACAGCACGGGGTTAGATACAGAGTAAAGCTCCCTCTACACTGTCCCCCCCATCAAACACTCCCAGGACAGGTACAGCACGGGGTTAGATACAGAGTAAAGCTCCCTCTACACTGTCCCCCCCATCAAACACTCCCAGGACAGGTACAGCACGGGGTTAGATACAGAGTAAAGCTCCCTCTACACTGTACCCCCCATCAAACACTCCCAGGACAGGTACAGCACGGGGTTAGATACAGAGTAAAGCTCCCTCGACACTGTCCCCCCATCAAACACTCCCAGGACAGGTACAGCACGGGGTTAGATACAGAGTAAAGATCCCTCTACACTGTCCCCCCATCAAACACTCCCAGGACAGGTACAGCACGGGGTTAGATACAGAGTAAAGCTCCCTCTACACTGTCCCCCCCATCAAACACTCCCAGGACAGGTACAGCACGTGGTTAGATACAGAGTAAAGCTCCCTCTACACTGTCCCCCCCATCAAACACTCCCAGGACAGGTACAGCACAGGGTTAGATACAGAGTAAAGCTCCCTCTACACTGTCCCCCCATCCCAGGACAGGTACAGCATGGGGTTAGATACAGAGTAAAGCTCCCTCTACACTGTCCCCATCAAACACTCCCAGGACAGGTACAGCACGGGGTTAGATACAGAGTAAAGCTCCCTCTACACTGTCCCCCCATCCCAGGACAGGTACAGCAGGGGGTAGATACAGAGTAAAGCTCCCTCTACACTGTCCCCCCCATCAAACACTCCCAGGACAGGTACAGCACGGGGTTAGATACAGAGTAAAGCTCCCTCTACACTGTCCCCCCCATCAAACACTCCCAGGACAGGTACAGCACGGGGTTAGATACAGAGTAAAGCTCCCTCTACACTGTCCCCCCCATCAAACACTCCCAGGACAGGTACAGCACGGGGTTAGATACAGAGTAAAGCTCCCTCTACACTGTCCCCCCATCAAACACTCCCAGGACAGGTACAGCATGGGGTTAGATACAGAGTAAAGCTCCCTCTACACTGTCCCCCCATCAAACACTCCCAGGACAGGTACAGCACGGGATTAGATACAGAGTAAAGCTCCCTCTACACTGTCCCCCATCAAACACTCCCAGGACAGGTACAGCACGGGGTTAGATACAGAGTAAAGCTCCCTCTACACTGTCCCTCCATCAAACACTCCCAGGACAGGTACAGCACGGGGTTAGATACAGAGTAAAGCTCCCTCTAACACTCTGTCTCGAAACACTCCCGCTTCCATCAGGTACCAGTCTCTGTTTGTCGATTCGATGCCCGCTTGGGGACCTTTGCACTGGGCTCACTGGGATAACCAGGGCCTAATTTGCGGGTGCCACTTTTGCCACCTCGGATGGCGCTGAGCGGGGCTGTAATGGAGTAGGATATTATTATTACCCGCGTGTCAAGACCCTGAGCCTTCTTTTTTTGTGTGAAAGAATGAATAGCGAGGTTAATTAAGCTTTGTGTAACAGGCTGTTGTTAAACACTAACCCACAGGCGCTCAGGCTAAGGTAGCAGTTAAGAGCTCTCCCCACCGCAGATAGTCATTTAAATAGAATTCTAATTCAATAAAACCAGACCTAATTCTAATCAGAACTGGTCCATTGTGAAGGGGAAACTTAATTCACTTATTTAATAACACACCGTTTCCAGTCCTTGCCTTGACAATGCACAGCTCTTATTGGGAGAATTATTTCCTTCTGTTGGGCCCGAGCCAGTTGGCGGGGCCCCCCCCACCCCCGACGGAGAGTTATAGCGGGGGGCGCGGTTCAGGAGAAAAGTGTGCCTTTTATCCTCCGCGTGCGCCTCCCGTTCCCACCCCCACCCCCCTCGCCAATCCCTGAACAGCGGCATTGGGGGGGCAGGGGGGGAGGGAGATGGCCTTTGGGGACGGTGTTCTTGTTTCTCTGCCCCGCCATCTTTTCTTTCGCCCCCCCCCCACCCTTTCAGTTCCAGTCCCCGTTGAGGGAGGCCCTGAGGTTGCTCAGGATTCCTGGGCCCCAGAGGTCAGGCCGAGCGTTAAGGTGTCAGGTTTGCTAGGGGTCCCTGGGCCGAGCGGTCAAGTCTAACGATAAGGCCTCAAGGTTGCGAGGGATGACTGGGCCTTGCGATTAGGCCTCAGGGTTGCTAGGGGTCACTGGGCCTCGCGATTAGGCCTCAGGGTTGCTAAGGGTCACTGGGCCTTGTGATTAGGCCTCAGGGTTGCAAGGGATCACTGGGCCTAGCAATAAGGCCTCAGAGTTGCTCGGGATCACTGGGCCTAGTGGCTAGGCCAAGCGATTAGGCCTCAGAGTTGCCAAGATTTCCTGGCCCTAAAGGTCAGGCCTAGCGATAAGATGTCAAGATTGCTAGGGATCACTGGGCCGACTGATTAGGCCTCAGGGTTGGTAGGGATAACTGGACCTAGCGATTAGGCCTCAGGGTTGCTACGGATGACTGGGTCTAGCGATCAGGCTTGGCGATTAGACCTCGGGGTTGGTAGGGATTCCAGGGCCCGGCAACCAGGCCTAGCAAAAATGCCTCAAGGTTGCTAGGCATCACTGGGCCTAGCGATTAGGCCTCAGGGTTACCAGGGTGACTGGGCCTAGTGATCAGCTTTGGCAATTAGGCCTCGGGGTTGCTAGAGATTCCAGGGCCCAGTGACCAGGCCTAGCAATAAGGCCTCAGGGTTGCTTGGGATGACTGGGCCTAGCAATCAGGCCTGGCAATTAGGCCTTGGGGTTGCTCGGGATTCCAGGGCCTAGCAACCAGGCCTAACAATGAGGCCTCAGAGTTGCTAAGGGTTCCTCGGCCTAGCGATTAGGCCTGAGGGTTCCTTGGGATCACTGGGCCTAATGGTCAGGCCTAGTGATTAGGCCTCAGGGTTGCTAAGGGTTTCTGGCCCATCTACCTAACCTGCAGATTTTTGGACACTAAGGGGTAATTTAGCATGGCCAATCCACCTAAACTGCACATCTTTGGACACTAAGGGACAATTTAGCATGGCCAATCCACCTAACCTACACATCTTTGGACACTAAGGGGCAATTTAGCATGGCCAATCCACCTAACCTGCACATCTTTGGACACTAAGGGACAATTTAGCATGGCCAATCCACCTAACCTACACATCTTTGGACACTAAGGGACAATTTAGCATGGCCAATCCACCTAACCTGGACATTTTTGGACACTAAGGGACAATTTAGCATGGCCAATCCCCCTAACCTGGACATTTTTGGACACTAAGGGGCAATTTAGCATGGCCAATCCACCTAACCTACACATCTTTGGACACTAAGGGGCAATTTAGCATGGCCAATCCACCCTAACCTACACATCTTTGGACACTAAGGGGCAATTTAGCATGGCCAATCCACCTAACCTACACATCTTTGGACACTAAGGGGCAATTTAGCACCGCCAATCCACCTAACCTACACATCTTTGGACACTAAGGGGCAATTTAGCACCGCCAATCCACCTAACCTACACATCTTTGGACACTAAGGGACAATTTAGCATGGCCAATCCACCTAACTCGCACATCTTTGGACACTAAGGGGCAATTTAGCATGGCCAATCCACCTAACCTGCACATCTTTGGACACTAAGGGGCAATTTAGCATGGCCAATCCACCTAACCTGCACATCTTTGGACTGTGGGAGGAAACCGGAGCACCCGGAGGAAACCCACGCAGACACGGGGAGAATGTGCAGTCTCCACACAGACAGTGACCTGAGGCTGGAATCGAACCCGGGTCCCTGGAGCTGTGAGGCAGCCGTGCTAACCCACTGCGCCACTAAGCTCTGCTTCCCTGATCGGGCCGATATTTGACTCCAAAACCACCCCTCCACCCCCAACACACACACACACACACACACACACAGACACACACACACACACACACACACACACACAGACACACACACACACACGCACACACACACACACACACACACACACACACACACAGAGTAATGTTATCATCTCTCAACTTGTCCCCCACCCTCCGAAACGGGCCAGAGCGAAACCTCTCAGTTTGAGTCGGCAGTTACGGATGGGCAATGAATGCCGGGGTTTTGCCAGAGATGTCCACTCCCCGTGGGAAAATTGGGAAGAAAATTCAGGCATTGGGTTCCTTGGGAATATCTGGGTGGGATTCTCACGGCCTACCTCCCGGGATCACAAGAGAAACGCAATGTATTCAATTTGGGATATCTCGAAGAAAGAACAAAAGAAATTACAGCACAGGAACAGGCCATTCGGCCTCCTGCATGGCCCGTGCTGCCCCTCTGAACTCAAACCCCCTACCCTTCCGGGGACCATATCCCTCTATTCCCATCCTACTCCTGTATTTGTCAAAACGCCCCTTAAAACTCACTACCGTATCTGCTTCCAGTCCTGGCAGCGGGTTCCAGGCCCCCACCCCCCCTCTGTGTCAAAAAACATGCCTCCTACATCTCCTTTAAACCTTGCCCCTCGCACCTTAAACCTGTGCCCCCCCGCGTAATTGACTCTTCCACCCTAGCGGGGAAAAAGCTTCTGACTGTCCACTCTGTCCCTCATCATCTTGTAGACTTCTATCAGGTCTCCCCCTCAACCTCCAGTGAGAACAAACCAAGTTTCTCCAAGCTCTCCTCAGAGCTAATGTCCCTCCGTACCAGGGGCAACATCCTGGTAAATCTTTTCTGTAACCCTCTCCAAAACCTCCACATCCTTCTGGCGACCCAGAATTGGACACTCTATTCCAAGTGCGGCCTAACTAAGGCTCTCAAAAGCTGGAGGCACGATGGCACAGTGGGTTCACACGGCTGCCTCACAGCGCCAGGGACCCGGGTTCGATTCCCGGCTCGGGGTCACTGTCTGTGAGGAGTCTGCACGTTCTCCCCGTGTCTGCGTGGGTTTCCTCCGGGTGCTCCGGTTTCCTCCCACAGTCCGAAAGACATGCTGGTTAGGGTGTATTAGCCGTGCTAAATTCTCCCTCAGTGTAACCCGAACAGGCGCCAGAGTGTGGCGACTAGGGGGATTTTCACAGTAACTTCATTGCAGTGTTAATGTAAGCCTACTTTGATTTATTATTGTCACATGTATTGGGATACAGTGAAAAGTATTGTTTCTTGCGCACTATACAAAGCATACTGTTCATAGAGAAGGAAAGGAGAGAGTGCAGAATGTAGTGTTACAGTCACAGCGAGGGTGTAGAGAAAGATCAGCTTAATATTTGATTTGATTTATTATTGTCACTGGGATACAGTGAAAAGTATTGTTTCTTGCACGCTCTACAGACAATGCATACCGTTCATAGAGAAGGAAAGGAGAGGGTGCAGAATGTAGTGTTACAGTCACAGCGAGGGTGTAGAGAAAGATCAACTTAATATTTGATTTGATTTATTATTGTCACATGTTTTGGGATACAGTGAAAAGTATTGTTTCTTGTGCGCTTTACAAAGCATACCGTTCATAGAGAAGGAAAGGAGAGGGTGCAGAATGTAGTGTTATAGTCACAGCGAGGGTGCAGAGAAAGATCAGCTTATTGCGAGGTAGGTCCATTCAAAAGTCTGACAGCAGCAGGGAAGAAGCTGTTCTTGAGTCGGTCGGTACGGGACCTCAGACTTTTGTATCTTTTTCCCGACGGAAGAAGGTGGAAGAGAGAATGTCCGGGGTGTGTGGGGGGGGTCCTTGATTATGCCGGCTGCTTTTCCCCGAGGCAGCGGGAAGTGTAGACGGAGTCAATGGATGGGAGGCTGGTTTGTGTGATGGGACTGGGCTACATTCACCACCCTTTGTAGTTCCTTGCGGTCTTGGGCAGAGCAGGAGCCCAGACCAAGCTGTGATACAACCAGAAAGGATGCTTTCTATGGGGCATCTGTAAAAGTTGGTTGGAGTCGTAGCGGACATGCCAAATTTCCTTAAGTCTTGCCACCCTAATTAATAAGCGAATAAATAAATTAAATCAGGGTAGCAGACTCAAGGGGCTGAAATGGCCTTCTAACTGTCCCTATAATTCACAAGTTTGCCTGGGTTTTAATCCCTAGAGAGATTTGTCTGCAGAGAGCTTGCAGAGAGATTTGGATCGGCTGTGAGTGGACAAGGATCTGGAGTATAACGTTAGTAAGTGTGAGGCTATCCACTTTGGAAGGAATAATAGTAAAATGGACTGTTACTTAAACAGTGAAAAATTACAACGTGCTACGGTGCAGAGGGATCTGGGCGTCCTTGTGCACGAGTCGCAAAAACCCAGCCTGCAGGTGCAGCAGGTGATCAAGAAGGCGAATGGGATGCTGGCCTTTATAGCGAGGGGGATTGAATATAAAAGTAGGGAGGCCTTGCTGCAACTGTACAGGGCACTGGTGAGGCCGCAGCTGGAGTACTGTGCGCAGTTTTGGTCGCCGCACTTGCGCAAGGATATTTTGGCCTTGGAGGGAGCACAGTAAAAAGTCTGACAACACCAGGTTTTAGTCCAACCTATTTATTTGATAATATACTCACAAGCTTTCGAGGGACACCCTCTTCTTCACCTGACGAAGAGGGTGTCCCTCGAAAGCTTGTGAATCTATTATCAAATAAATAGGTTGGACTAAAACCTGGTGTTGTCAGACTTTTTACTGTGTTTACGCCAGTCCAACGCCGGCATACCCACATCATGACTACTTGGAGGGAGTGCAGAGGAGGTTCACTAGGCTGATACCGGAGATGAGGGGATTGGACTATGAAGAGAGACTGAATAGACTGGGTCTGTACTCGTTGGAGTTTAGAAGGATGATGGGGGGGATCTTATAGAGACGTATAAGATAATGAAGGGGATGGATAGGGTAGAGGTAGAGAGATTCTTCCCGCTTAGAAAGGACAGCAGGATTAGAGGGCACAGCCTCAAGATAAGGGGGGTTTAGATCGGAGTTGAGGAGGAACTTCTTCACTCAAAGGGTGGTGAATCTCTGGAATTCTCTGCCCGTTGAAGTGGTGGAGGCTGCCTCGCTGAATATATTGAAGTCACGGGTAGATAGGTTTCTGATAGAGAAAGCGGGAAAGTGGAACTGATCCACTTCAGATCAGCCATGATCTTATTGAATGGCGGGGCAGGCTCGAGGGGCTAGATGGCCTAATCCTGCTCCTATTTCTTACGTTCTCTAAGAGGGCAGTGGGGGAGGGTGAAATTCCCTTCACAACACGGACTGGTGAGGTTTGAGAGACTAATTGCCATCGTCATCTTGAGGGTGAGGAAGTAATCGGGGCCTGGATTGCGCGTTCGGGCAAATCCTCAAAACAGAAACGAAATGGCGCACAGCCAAGGCCCGGTTAGAGAGCAGGCCCCGGCAGCCTGGGAGAGCAGGCCTCAAAGCCTACGCGCACTTCTGAAGCCTTCATCCGTCCGCTCGCGCTGATGGGTGACACTTTGACAGCTCTGAACTCACAGGGGGGAGGGGGGGAGATTATCTTCAAACGCGGAGGGGGGCGGGGGGAGAGAAAAAAAAAGCAGACACTTTTCAAAGGGAAACCCTTGGGTGATTGACGCTTAATTAGCGATGAAAGGTCTCCTGCAGTCACGCTGCGGGGACAGAAGCCTCCCCAGGGGCACTGCGGCACTGGCAGAGTGCGGACCATAGCTTCGGCAGGTGAAAGGACGTTGGGGGAGTGGTGGGGATGGGATTGGGGCTTAGCTTGTTGGGGGTGGGGGTCGAGTTGCGGGGGTACGCTGCGGTTCTAATATTCAGAGGCCTAGTAATCCAGGCTGAAGAACATAGAACATTCCAGCGCTGTACAGGCCCATCGGCCCTCAACGTTGCACCAACCAGCGGAACCAATCTCGTGACCCTCGAACCTAAGCTATTCCAATGTGACCTTAAGGTTGGCGAGTCCACAACTGCTGCAGGCAGGGCATTCCGCGCCCTGATTGCCCTCTCAGTGAATACGGGCAAGGAACAAGGAAAATTACAGCACAAGAATAGGCCTCTCAGTCCCTCCTGCCCCACCCATTCTACCCCGACTGAACCAAAACCCTTCCGGGCACCGTATCGCTCTATGCCCATCCGATTCATGTTGTTGCCAAGACGCCCCTTAACAGCCACTCTCGTACCCGCTTCCACTACCTCCCCCTGGCAGCGAGTTCCAGGCACCCACCACCCTGGGGGCAAAGTAGAAAGGATCGAGAGAGCTTCAAGGTCTCTAGGTGTCCAGATCACCATCCTGGTCCCCCCCACCACGCCGACACTATAGTTAAGAAAGCCCCACCAACGCCTCTACTTTCTCAGGAGACTAAGGAAATTTGGCATGTCAGCTACGACTCTCACCAACTTTTACAGATGCCCCATAGAAAGCATCCTTTCTGGTTGTATCACAGCTCGGTCTGGGCTCCTGCTCTGCCCAAGACCGCAAGGAACTACAAAAGGGTCATGAATATAGCCCAATCCATCACACAAACCAGCCTCCCATCCATTGACTCTGTCTACACTTCCCGCTGCCTCGGGGAAAAGCAGCCGGCATAATCAAGGCCCCCCCCCCCGACACACCCCGGACATTCTCTCTTCCACCTTCTTCCGTCGGGAAAAAGATACAAAAGTCTGAGGTCCCGTACCGACCGACTCAAGAACAGCTTCTTCCCTGCTGCTGTCAGACTTTCGAATGGACCTACCTCGCATTAAGCTGATCTTTCTCTACACCCTCGCTGTGACTGTAACACTACATTCTGCACCCTCTCCTTTCCTTCTCTATGAATGGTATGCTTTGTCTGTATAGCGCGCAAGAAACAATACTTTTCACTGTATCCCAATACATGTGACAATAATAAATCAAATCAAATGTTAAGGTGATCTTTCTCTACACCCTCGCTGTGACTATAACACTACATTCTGCACCCACTCCTTTCCTTCTCTATGAATGGTATGCTTTGTCTGTGTAGCGCACAAGAAACAATACATTTCACTGTATCCCAGTACATGTGACAATAATAAATCAAATATTAAGTTGTTATTTCTCTACACCCTAGCTGTGACTCGAACACTATATTCTGCACCCTCCCCTTTCCTTCTCTATGAATGGTATGCTTTGTCTGTATATTGTGCAAGAAACAATACTTTTCACTGTATATTAATATATGACAATAATAAATCAATTCACATCAAAAAACTTGCCTCCTACATCTCCTTTAAACCTTGCCCCTCGCACCTTAAACCTGTGCCCCCCCCGCGTAATTGACTCTTCCACCCTGGGGGAAAAAGCTTCTGACTGTCCACTCTGTCCCTCATAATCTTGTAGACTTCTATCAGGTCTCTCCCTCAACCTCCAGTGAGAACAAACCGAGTTTCTCCAACCTCTCCTCAGAGCTAATGTCCCTCCATACCAGGGGCAACATCCTGGTAAATCTTTTCCGTAACCCTCTCCAAAGTCTCCACATCCTTCTGGTGACCAGAATTGGACACTATATTCTAAGTGTGGCCTCACTAAAGTGCTATAAAGCTGCAACATGACTTGCTAATTTTTAAACTCAGTGCCCCAGCCGATGAAGGCAAGCATGCCTTCTTTGGCTGGTGGGAGTGTTTGATGGGGGGACAGTGTAGAGGGAGCTTTACTCTGTATCTAACCCCGTGCTGTCCCTGTCCTGGGAGTGTTTGATGGGGACAGTGTAGAGGGAGCTTTACTCTGTATCTAACCCCGTGCTGTCCCTGTCCTGGGAGTGTTTGATGGGGGACAGTGTAGAGGGAGCTTTACTCTGTATCTAACCCCGTGCTGTCCCTGTCCTGGGAGTGTTTGATGGGGACAGTGTAGAGGGAGCTTTACTCTGTATCTAACCCCGTGCTGTACCTGTCCTGGGAGTGTTTGATGGGGACAGTGTAGAGGGAGCTTTACTCTGTATCTAACCCCGTGCTGTACCTGTCCTGGGAGTGTTTGATGGGGGGGACAGTGTAGAGGGGGCTTTACTCTGTATCTAACCCCGTGCTGTACCTGTCCTGGGAGTGTTTGATGGGGGGGACAGTGTAGAGGGAGCTTTACTCTGTATCTAACCCCGTGCTGTACCTGTCCTGGGAGTGTTTGATGGGGGGACAGTGTAGAGGGAGCTTTACTCTGTATCTAACCCTGTGCTGTACCTGTCCTGGGAGTGTTTGATGAGGGGACAGTGTAGAGGGAGCTTTACTCTGTATCTAACCCCGTGCTGTACCTGTCCTGGGAGTGTTTGATGGGGGGACAGTGTAGAGGGAGCTTTACTCTGTATCTAACCCCGTGCTGTCTGTGTAAAGTCTTGCTTTGTTTAAAAGTGACGGTGCATGTGGGGATATCAATCTCGCGGCTTACAGTGACGGGAGTCAGTCCCTTCTCATTGGATGATATTAATGTTGACCGGAGTAGCAGGAAGCGTGCAGATTACTGAGGTCTGTCACAATACACACCACTGAACCTCCAAGAGAGAGAGATTGCTGCTTCTGAGTGAGGAAGTGAGGCGGGAGACAGGATATCTCTTTTAGCTGTTTATGCTCTGATACTGGGGGATTTTGACAGTCTGAGTGATATATCCCTCCTGATTCCCTCGGGGCTGGAGAGACAATACCGAGTGATTAATGAGGAGGCTGGAGACTCACTCTTATCAAGGGAACAGAGCACCCAATACAGGGGAGAGACCAGCCTCCTGTGTGCCTCTCAGTCCCCCTGCTGGCTAATTCCCAACTGGAGTAACACCTCCCAGCACTGGTCCACCAAACGTCACCTCCTCAATCTCTCTCTCACTCTATCCATCATTCTCCCTCTCCCACGCCCAATCCCCTCCCTCTCAATCTCTCTCTCTCCCTCCTTCTCAATCTCTCTCCCTCCTTCTCAATCTCTCTCTCTCTCCCTCCTTCTCTCTCTCTCTCCCTCCTTCTCAATCTCTCTCCCTCCTTCTCAATCTCTCTCTCTCTCCCTCCTTCTCAATCTCTCTCCCTCCTTCTCAATCTCTCTCCCTCCTTCTCAATCTCTCTCTCTCTCCCTCCTTCTCAATCCCTCTCCCTCTCCCTCCTTCTCAATCTCTCTCCCTCCTTCTCAATCTCTCTCCCTCCTTCTCAATCTCTCTCTCCCTCCCTCCTTCTCAATCTCTCTCCCTCCTTCTCAATCTCTCTCCCTCCTTCTCAATCTCTCTCTCTCTCCCTCCTTCTCTCTCTCTCCCTCCTTCTCAATCTCTCTCCCTCCTTCTCAATCTCTCTCTCTCTCCCTCCTTCTCTCTCTCTCTCTCCCTCCTTCTCAATCTCTCTCCCTCCTTCTCAATCTCTCTCTCTCTCCCTCCTTCTCTCTCTCTCTCTCCCTCCTTCTCAATCTCTCTCCCTCCTTCTCAATCTCTCTCTCCCTCCCTCCTTCTCAATCTCTCTCCCTCCTTCTCAATCTCTCTCTCCCTCCCTCCTTCTCAATCTCTCTCCCTCCTTCTCAATCTCTCTCCCTCCTTCTCAATCTCTCTCTCTCTCCCTCCTTCTCTCTCTCTCTCCCTCCTTCTCAATCTCTCTCCCTCCTTCTCAATCTCTCTCTCTCTCCCTCCTTCTCAATCTCTCTCCCTCCTTCTCAATCTCTCTCTCTCTCTTTCTCAATCTCTCTCTCTCTCTCCCTCCTTCTCAACCTCTATCTCTCTCTCTCCTTCTCAATCTCTCTCTCTCTTTCTCAATCCCTCTCTCTCTCTCCTTCTCAATCTCTCTCTCTCTCTCCCTCCTTCTCAATCTCTCTCTCTCTCCTTCTCAATCTCTCTCTCTCTCTCCCTCCTTCTCAATCTCTCTCTCCCTCCTTCTCAATCTCTCCCTCCTTCTCAATCTCTCCCTCTCTCCCCCTCCACCCATCATTTTCTCCATCCCAATCCCGTCTCCCTCCCTCTCTCTCTCCTCCTACTCATTCTCTCTCTCTCCCTCCCCTTTCAATTCTCCCTCTCTATCTCACCCCCATCACTCTCTGGAGTCGCATGTAGGCCAGACCGGGGTAAGGACGGCAGATTTCCTTCCCTAAAGGGAACCGGATGGGTTTTTCCCACAATGGGTCATCAGTAGATTCTTAATCCCAGATTTTTTTAATTGAATTCAAATTCCACCATCTGCCGTGGTGGGATTCGAACCCGGGTCCCCCAGAACATCAGCTGAGTTTCTGGATTAATAGTCTAGCGATAATACCATTCGGCTGTCGCCTCCGCACACCAGTACCTGCACGGAACTCATCTCGATTAACTGAGAGCGATTTGAGAACATTTTAAATGGACCTAACTTGCTATCTCACGATCGCAATGCATTCGAACCAGGTTAGAAGGTGAATTCTAGTTAGATTAGATCACAAAGAGAGGTTAAACTAAGGGTGTTAGTGTTCCCACAAATTCATCAGGTTTATTATTGTCCCATCTATTGGGATACAGTGAAAAGTATTGTTTCTTGTGCACTTACAAAGCATACCATTCATAGAGAAGGAAACAAGACAGTGCAGAATGTAGTGTTACAGTCACAGCGAGGGTGTAGAGGAAGATCAGCTTAATATTTGATTTGATTTATTATTGTCACATGTATTGGGATACAGTGAAAAGTATTGTTTCTTGCGCACTATACAGACAAAGCATACCGTTCATAGAGAAGGAAAGGAGAGGGTGCAGAATGTAGTGTTACAGTCACAGCGAGGGTGCAGAGAAAGATCAGCTTAATATTTGATTTGATTTATTATTGTCACATGTATTGGGATACAGTGAAAAGTATTGTTTCTTGCGCACTATACAGACAAAGCATACCGTTCATAGAGAAGGAAAGGAGAGGGTGCAGAATGTAGTGTTACAGTCACAGCGAGGGTGTAGA
>NW_027650845.1:0-2500 GCF_965287045.1 Carcharhinus amblyrhynchos
AGCTCCCTCTACACTGTCCCCCCATCAAACACTCCCAGGACAGGTACAGCACGGGGTTAGATACAGAGTAAAGCTCCCTCTACACTGTCCCCCCCATCAAACACTCCCAGGACAGGGACAGCACGGGGTTAGATACAGAGTAAAGCTCCCTCTACACTGTCCCCATCAAACACTCCCAGGACAGGTACAGCACGGGGTTAGATACAGAGTAAAACTCCCTCTACACTGTCCCCCCATCAAACACTCCCAGGACAGGTACAGCACGGGGTTAGATACAGAGTAAAGCTCCCTCTACACTGTCCCCCCATCAAACACTCCCAGGACAGGTACAGCACGGGGTTAGATACAGAGTAAAGCTCCCTCTACACTGTCCCCCCATCAAACACTCCCAGGACAGGTACAGCACGGGGTTAGATACAGAGTAAAGCTCCCTCTACACTGTCCCCCCATCAAACACTCCCAGGACAGGTACAGCACGGGGTGAGATACAGAGTAAAGCCCCCTCTACACTGTCCCCCCATCAAACACTCCCAGGACAGGTACAGCACGGGGTTAGATACAGAGTAAAGCTCCCTCTACACTGTCCCCCCATCAAACACTCCCAGGACAGGTACAGCACGGGGTTAGATACAGAGTAAAGCTCCCTCCACACTGTCCCCCCATCAAACACTCCCAGGACAGGTACAGCACGGGGTTAGATACAGAGTAAAGCTCCCTCTACACTGTCCCCCATCAAACACTCCCAGGACAGGTACAGCACGGGGTTAGATACAGAGTAAAGCTCCCTCTACACTGTCCCCCCATCAAACACTCCCAGGACAGGTACAGCACGGGGTTAGATACAGAGTAAAGCTCCCTCTACACTGTCCCCCCCATCAAACACTCCCAGGACAGGGACAGCACGGGGTTAGATACAGAGTAAAGCTCCCTCTACACTGTCCCCATCAAACACTCCCAGGACAGGTACAGCACGGGGTTAGATACAGAGTAAAACTCCCTCTACACTGTCCCCCCATCAAACACTCCCAGGACAGGTACAGCACGGGGTTAGATACAGAGTAAAGCTCCCTCTACACTGTCCCCCCATCAAACACTCCCAGGACAGGTACAGCACGGGGTTAGATACAGAGTAAAGCTCCCTCTACACTGTCCCCCCATCAAACACTCCCAGGACAGGTACAGCACGGGGTTAGATACAGAGTAAAGCTCCCTCTACACTGTCCCCCCATCAAACACTCCCAGGACAGGTACAGCACGGGGTGAGATACAGAGTAAAGCCCCCTCTACACTGTCCCCCCATCAAACACTCCCAGGACAGGTACAGCACGGGGTTAGATACAGAGTAAAGCTCCCTCTACACTGTCCCCCCATCAAACACTCCCAGGACAGGTACAGCACGGGGTGAGATACAGAGTAAAGCCCCCTCTACACTGTCCCCCCATCAAACACTCCCAGGACAGGTACAGCACGGGGTTAGATACAGAGTAAAGCTCCCTCTACACTGTCCCCCATCAAACACTCCCAGGACAGGTACAGCACGGGGTTAGATACAGAGTAAAGCTCCCTCTACACTGTCCCCCCCATCAAACACTCCCAGGACAGGTACAGCACGGGGTTAGATACAGAGTAAAGCTCCCTCTACACTGTCCCCCCCATCAAACACTCCCAGGACAGGTACAGCACGGGGTTAGATACAGAGTAAAGCTCCCTCTACACTGTCCCCCCATCAAACACTCCCAGGACAGGTACAGCACGGGGTTAGATACAGAGTAAAGCTCCCTCTACACTGTCCCCCATCAAACACTCCCAGGACAGGTACAGCACGGGGTTAGATACAGAGTAAAGCTCCCTCTACACTGTCCCCCCATCAAACACTCCCAGGACAGGTACAGCACGGGGTTAGATACAGAGTAAAGCTCCCTCTACACTGTCCCCCCCATCAAACACTCCCAGGACAGGTACAGCACGGGGTTAGATACAGAGTAAAGCTCCCTCTACACTGTCCCCCAGAGTGTGGCGAATTTCACAGTAACTTCATTGCGGTGTTAATGTAAGCCAACATGTGACACTAATGAATAGACTCAAAACTTTTAACAACTGGGACTCGGTGAATGGGTAAGAATTGGGCAGGGTGGAGAGTATGGGCCGACGGGCCTGTTCCCCTGCTGTAAGCCTTATTTTTGTGGCAGTCTTGGTGGGGGGTTGGTGGAACGCGTTGGCATCTGGGGAGGGGTCAAATATTGGTACCCCCAGGATGACAAGCGAGCTGGGCAACCCCACTGGCCTCAGATTCCATCCCTCGGCTCTCTCCGTCTGATCCCGGGCTGTTGTATCCAATGGCAGCCTCTCTGGGAGGGCGCTTGGATCGAAGCCTGTGGCCTAGGCCTCACGGTTATAACCATGGCAGCTTCCCTGGGAGGCCGGTTGGATTGAAGCCTGTGGCTTAGGCCTCACGGTTGTAACCATGGCAGCCTTCCAGGGAGGCCGGTTGGATTGAAGC